>NW_015536510.1:309419-310317 GCF_001515605.1 Sinocyclocheilus anshuiensis | reverse complement strand
TATTGTTGGCTATTGCTACAAATATACCCCAGCGACTTAAGACTGCTTTTGTGCTCCAGGGTCACATATGTGCAACGTTTAGTGCAAAATGAAAATGAAATTGAAAAAGATACACTTGCCATTTCCTACACTAGTTTTAATATGTACATTTAAAACATATTTTAATGCTTTATAAGTTGCAAAATTAAAATGAAAAGGTATTACCCAAACTGATTAGATATGTTTAACACGTCCAAGCAAAATCATCATTTAAATGCTGTTTTTCCTAAATGCATTTAGACTTACAGGTAGGACACTTGGGATTGCATTCTCATTATAGTACCGCATGATAATTGTAGCAAAACGCTGTGAGAATTTCAGAATGCATTCTGAGCCAAAGGGGCAGCAAAAGGGTAGCAAAATGGTGGTTTAAATGTCTTTTATTCTTCTTAAATGCGTTGACACTTACATATAAGACGTTTCAATTGCATTTTCATTTAATACCTCGCGATGAATATAAAGTCAATGTGGATTTGAAATGCATTTGAAAATGCAACACGCCCCTGACCTGTCAATCGTTAGGATACATCAAGGTGGGGCTCAGCAACAGGACGCAAAATAGGTCAATATTCACCGTCAACCAAACGCTTTCCACATTGAATTAACCCCCTGGGGTCGACAGTTCCGGCGGCGGAACTTTTTCCAGATTTGAATGTTGACAGCGAAAAGAACTAAAATGCTCCTTCATACTTGATCGTACATATAAGAGTAATACAACATTTCAATCTTTAAAGGGTCTACTTTTATTTGTGTCCACTCACAATATCAACAAAACATTGTGCTTTTGCAAAATAAAGAAAATATACAGGGTGTGCTTTTAGCCGTCTCATTCTCCGCGCATATCTGTTTGAAACGCGTC
>NW_015536510.1:295079-302639 GCF_001515605.1 Sinocyclocheilus anshuiensis | reverse complement strand
ACTGAAAAAAGCACAAATGTCAGGGCATGTCAAAACTTTTCCAGGCCCCAAAACACCCTCGGACCCCAGAGGGTTAAAGGCACAATATGTACGATTTTTTTATTAAAATATCCAAAAACCACTATATTTTGCTGACTTGTGTGCTTACATTATCCCAAATGTATCAAAGAATGTTTAAATCCAGAGAAATAAGCAATTTTAACTAGTGACACGGACCGTGTCTATAGTGTCTTTGTGTCGCCTGCCAATGACGTCATACACCCTGGATTTCCGTTTTTTTTGTAGAAAACATGGAAACACCAAAGACGCTTTAATATGCTATGCATTTTATTAGACAGGTGACGACAGCACACGCTCGTTCAGCGGCCTCGTTTTGCTTCGACGGCTTTCCGCCTCACTCTGCTTCATACTACGATGTTAATAAATCTTTAATACATTAGCTCATCCATGAACATGATTTCTGCCCAAGTCCCATCGCATTGCTTCGGCTGTGGTGATGAAGACGACAACTCCCATGATTCCACACTCAGTCAAGGCGTCATCTAACTACGCCTTTGTTTGTTTTGAATATGTGCCCTCTAGTGGCAAAAAATTACATATTGTGCCTTTAAACTATATTCATTGTGGGGTATTAAATGAAAATGCTATTGAAACGTCTTATATACAAGTGTCAATGCATTTAAGAAAAATAAAAACCATTTTGCTCCCCTTTTGCTGCACCTTTGGCTCAGAATGCATTCTGAAATTCTCACTGCATTTTGCTACAATTATCACGCGGTATTAGGATGAAAACACAATCCCAAATGTCCTACCCCTAAGTCTAAATGCATTTAGGAAAAACAGCATTTAAATCATAATTTTGCTACAGTTTTTGCTTGGACATGTTAAACATATCTACTCAATTTGGATAATACATTTTCATTTTAATTTTGCAACTTATAAAGTGTTAAATATGTTTTTAATTTGCACATTAACACTAGTGTAGAAAATGGCAAATGTAAATTATATAACGGAATTTTAATTTTGCACTAAATTTTGGACACGTGTATGGTATGCATTGCCATTTTGCATATTTTCAAATTGAACATTTCAAATGGAATTTCGCTACCCATATGCTTCCATATTTATTTACCATTAGGGATGTTGAATACTGACAAAAAAATTAGTCGAGTCATTTATTCAGTTGACTTTATTGAAGTTGTTTGTGTAGGAAAGATTTAATCAATGTTTGGAGTGGCTTTCTGAATTTACAATGTGTTGTTTATAATTTATTATTTATTTATTGTTATTGGTGATTCCAGATTGCTGTCATTCAAGAAGCTATCATTTCCTCCCCCATTGTGGCTGAGCTACACATTCTCTTCGTTTTATTTTAAACATAAAACATCCAGAGGAGAATGGCACTTACGCTGGAATTCATACAAATGTAAGGAACATATGTAATGAAACAGTATAAAGCATTTTGTTGTCTTGCTGTTTAGTTGAAAATAATCAAAGGGTTAGTTCTCTCAAAAATGAAAATTATGTCATTAATCACTCACCCTCATATCGTTCCAAACCCGTAAGACCTTCATTCATCTTTGCAACACAAATTTTCTGACCCTGAGCTTTCTGAACCTCCATAGACAGCAAGGGCCCTACCACAATCAAGGCACAGAAACGTAGTATAAGGACATTGTTAAAATGGTCCATGTGACATCAGTGGTTCAACTGTAATTTTACTAAGCTATGAGACTACTTTTTGTGTGCAAAGTAAACAAAAAATAGCAACTTTATTCAATGATTTCTTCTCTCTTGGAAGAGTCTGCCACCATTAACGAGAGTACCACGAAGCATGTGTGTGCGTTCATTTGCCAGTAAACAAGGTGTAGCACATGCGGGGTCTACGTCAGCAGCACCACACGCATGCACCGTGGGTCAGAGACCTCTCGGATTTCATCAGAAATATCTTAATTTGTGTTCTGAAGATGAACGAAGGTCTTACGGGTTTGGAACGACATGACTGTGAGTAATTAATGACAGAATTTTCATTTTTGGGTGTACTATCTCTTTAAGTATATCATAAAACATTTTTGACAAGATCACATGATCACAGATGCAATTGGAGACCACAGGAAATGCAAGTTTAGCATTTTGTAAACAATGTTTGAACTGGAACTTGATAATTCAATCTCAACCTGTTCTGCACGTTACTCTGTACTTCACTTTCATTCATTTAATTTTTTGTCATTTCCAGTCTTCCTGTGATGAAATCCTGAATGAGGGTCAGAGGTTCAGATGAAGGGAACCTACGCTTCCAAGACTCATGTATGAACAACTTTGAGAATCCATGTACAATTTGAGGTTTTTTCAAATCTCAACATGGAACTTGGACTAAACATGCAGCAAAAGAAAAAAAAAGTAGTTTCCTCAAACGGGCACATGGCAAGAGATACTAAAAGCACACAAACACTTGGAGCCCTGCTCTTAATTAGATTGTATAGTTGTATATTCTTAGTTTCACATTGAAATGTCAGCCATAAGTGCATGAATCTTTGTTCTTTATTTTTAAATGCTGTAGCATTTGGACCAATCAGACACACAACTATTTGTTATATTTAACAAATAATATCTAACACCCCCTCACCTAAACAAAGAGCCAATAACGAGGGTCTATGGACCCTTCCCCCGAAATGTGTGTGTGTGTGTGTGTGTGTGTGTGTGTGTGTATGTGTATGTTAGACTAGTTTAAGTGTTTATGTAGTTCAAGTTCAAGTTTCAAGTTTACTTTATTTATACAGCACATTAAAAACAGCCACAAGACTGACCAAAGTGCTTCACAGTAAGAAAGTATCCTAAATTGAACAGGCAACCAATGAAGGGCCTTCAAGAGCGGAGTGATGTGATCCCTTTTTTTCTTTTTTAAAAGGAATCTAGAGGCAGCGTTCTGGACCACTTGAAGACGGGCAATTTGAGTTTTAGATATGCCACAGTATAAAGAGTTACAATAATCGAGACGTGATGTAATAAAAGCATGAACCGCCATGTCCAAAGTCTTGTCAGTGAGAAAATGTTTAAGTTTTGCTAGTGTACAGAATTGATGAAAACTGGACCCAATCACAGTAGAAATTTGCTTATCTAATTTTAGCGGGTCATCTAAAAGAAGACCCAGATTCCATACCTGTGAAGACCTAAAAGCTGATAAAGGTCCTAGGTCAAGATTTAGGGCTTTCATATTTTCTGATGGACCGAAAATGATCACCTCAGTTTTCTCTTCATTTAAAGATAAACAATTTTGAGAGAGCCAGGATTTAACCTCGTCTAAGCAAGATGAAAGAGCAGTCATCGCCAATGGGTCATTCTTCCTAAAAGGTAAATAGATTTGCGTGTCGTTGGCATAAAAATGAAAACACCCCGTGTTTTCTAAAAATGGAACCCAGAGGTAGCATATACAACGAAAATAAAGTGGGGGCCACAATTGAGCCTTGTGGAAGACCACAGGGGAGAGAAACCGTGGAAGAGAAAAATTCTCCTAGCCTCACCACATATTTCCTGTCAGATAAAAATGACTGGAACCACTTTAGAACTGTGCCAGAGAGGCCCACCCAAGATTCTAGTCTATTGATTAATATAGAATAGTTAATGGTGTCAAAAGCAGCTGATAAATCTAAAAGAACGAGGACCACAGAGTCACCCGTATCAGTAGCTAAAAAGATGTCGTTTAACACTCTCAAAAGGGCAGATTCAGTGCTGTGGGCAGCATTGAAACCAGATTGAAAGTGCTCAAACAGACTATTTACAGCAAGAAAAGATTGAAGTTGGAAAAACACAATATTTTCCAAAACTTTGGAAATAAATGGTAAAACAGAGATGGGGCGATAATTTTTTTAAACAGACAGATCAAATGAAGGCTTCTTGAGGAGAGGTGTGACAGTGGCCACTTAGGAAGAGACATGGAAAATAAAATAGGCTTGTGATCAGAGAGCATATAATCAGAAACTGTAACATCAGTAAGATCAACCCCATAAGAAAGAACAAGGTCCAGAGTATGACCGTGGATATGAGTGGGGCTTTTAACCCACTGTATCAGGTTAAAGGCATCAATTATATTAAGAAATTCCCTCGACAGAGGGTTTGACTGACAGCAAACATGAATGTTAAAATCGCCCACCAATAAAAAACGATCAAATTTAGTGACAATGTTACCAATAAAGTCAGTGAATTGCTGTAGAAAATCCTTAACTGAATGTGGAGGACGGTAGATCTCCGCTAAGCAGACAGGACCGTTCCAGTCGAGATGGAGAAGTTGAGCTTCGAAACTAGTATAAATATCCACAGGGACGGAGCGACATTGCGCACAATGAGAGTTTTTCATAACAGTCACTAACCCACCCCCTCGTCCATTTTGGCGAGGGGAGTTAAAAAATGTGCAGTCAACCGGGACCAATTCAGAGAAAGGGGTAAGATTGCCATCCTTAATCCATGATTCAGTTATAAACATAAAATCCAAATTATGTGAAGAGAAGAAGTCATTCAGCATAAAAGTTTTGTTCACCACTGAACGAGCATTGATTAAAACCATATTGGGTGGAGGGACAGCGCCGGGGGAGAGTGACACTCTGCACAGCGGACGCAGCATACCAGGAGCCGCTCCAGTTCTCCGGAGATAGTGGCCGAGCCGAGGAAGGCCAACCCGAGAGACAGAGGGCGGGAACAGGGGAAGAACAGGTCGAAGCCACCGGTGAGTCTGATCCAAGAGACGCCAGACCATGTAGCCGCCATAGAGCGGCTCGAGAAAAGGGCTTGAAATACAGCCCGCATGTAGACGGGCTTTCAGCTTGATCGCAAGTCCTCCCCGAGCCCCGCGCTTTCTCCTGCGCTTCCTCCGTGGGTTGTTAAGGGGCCAGCTAATGAGTTAATTTGAGTTAATAAAGTCATACTTGTATCACACCTGAGGTTGTTCATTGTTTGCTCATAATCGCAATCCCTAATCATGAAGATTTTTGCTACATGCTCTGTGTAGTATTGTCCAGTAAGAAAGTTATTTCCCTTAACCAGGAAATTAACGTTCTTAGAATTGACAGACAGTTGACCCTGAGAGGTCAAGTAAATACTTACAGCGGATCTAAATATTTATAATTAATTATAACTAGTTATGATTAATTATGCATATTTCCCCTTTGAGCTGATTCGCTACAGAATGGTGGAGGACGCGAGGCATGATAAAACAAAGGTTATGAGTTTAAAACACTGTCAACCTAAAAGTGTGTGCTTGATAGACCAGTATAATTAGATTGATGCTATTCATCTACACTTTGACTGTATATATATACAAGCCTAGCAATCTTGTGGTCATTACTGTGTTTCACTCGCTGAGTGAAACTAAAGGTGTAATTCTGTTTGATCTTGTATTAGTCTCTAGCCCTTACTCTCAACACGAGTTTGCCAAAATGTTGCAGATGCTCAGTCTAACTGCCCAGACGACAGACCAAAAGGATTGGCCAGGCATTGTGAGGAACACCCTTCTACTCAGGGCTGCCGACAGCCTACTGCACCAGAGCCGAAAACAACTGGACAACTAATTTGACAATAAGAGCAGTCTTAAGTCATCAATCAAAACTCTGTTTACGCCCTTTTCAGCAAACATATGCTGACCCAAACCTATCTTAGCATTCTGCCATCCACAGCTAAGATAATAACAGAATACTTCACCAGCCAACCACACCTGGCAAAACCTAGCTGTAAAACCTCTCTACAAATTGTTTGATCTTGCATTAGTCTTTGGCCCTTACTCTCAACACGAGTTTGCCAAAATGTTGCAGATGCTCAGTCTAACTGCCCAGATGGCAGACCAAAAGGACTATCCAGGCGTTGTGAGGAACACCCTTCTACCCAGGGCTGCTGACAACCTACTGCACCAGAGCCGAAAGCAACGGGACAACGAGGGAAGAGTACTACTGACTCATGTCTCAAGCGAGAGTTATGACTACAAAGAGCTCATCAAGATCATCATCTTCCTGGCCAACAACCTCATGGGTCTTGCCCATGCTCTTAGACAAAGTTGCCAGAATTGAGACTCTGATCCAGCAGCTGAACAACACTCAATACGAACTTGACATGGTCCAAAGAGAACTCAGGTACTCTTATAGGCTGCAAAAGTAACCATAGTGGGAGAGACACCCTACTCCCTGACCCTCACTCAGCAGTGCAAACTCCCTCAGGCTTGCACCAAACTACGAGGGAGGAGCCAGCACTTTCTGCTTAACAACTCAGCAGACAGAACCATAACCATCATCATGGCAACAGACCCAGGTTCCAGACCAACCACTGGGAGAAGCCATGGAAAAGGACATCCTCATCCTGCAAACACCATGGTATGTCCAACAGCAATCCACCACAACATCCTCCTCCACACCCTTCACACAGGTGCTGAACGGAGGCTACACAAGGACAGCTGGACACATCTAATTCTGAGTTACAGGAGCTGCTGACACTTGCAAAAGAGCTCCTTGAACAAAACTCAACTAAGGAGTACTGAGAAGGACAAACTTCTGACTCCTTGCCTGACACAACACAGCATCAGACTCCTCCAAAGGAGGAGCATCCCTTAAAACCAGTCGACACCCAAGAAGCAGCCAGACAGCGTTGGATGGAGCAACGGGCCCACATGCCCAACAGCGAAACCTCTACCAACACAACTCAGGCACGCTCAAGTCGGTGCCGCCACAAGAGCAAAGCGACACTGCAGACATCATATTTCTAGTGACGTTCGAGCAAAACAAAGGGCTAACAACCACCTGCTGCTCTCCTGCCATCATCACTAGGTCAGTCAGAAATTTCTCTGCACACTACAGAATCTCCATAACAGTTCCCGGCAATCCCTGGAACCACCTGCTTCTTAGAATTGACAGACAGTTGACCCTGAGAGGTCAAGTAAATACTTACAGCGGATCTAAATATTTATAATTAATTATAACTAGTTATGATTAATTATGCATATTCCCCCTTTAAGCTGATTCGCTACAATGCTGTACAAGAAAGTTTTTTTTGCAGTACCATGTCAATAGTAGATGCAGATAATTTAGCATGAATTAGAGGTTAGTAATCTAACTTAAAGGGTTAGTTCACCCAAAACATTATATGAAAAATCTCGTTCCAATCCTGTTAGACTTTTGTTCATTTTTGGAACACTAATGAAGATCCTTTTTAATGAAATCTGACAGCTATACCTTATTGGACCTTGAAATGGTAGTTGCATAGGCTGTCAATAGAGGGACAGAAAGTACAGAGATTTCATTAAAAATACTCTTCATTTGTGTTCCAAAGATGAATGAAAATCTTATGGATTTGGAACGTATGAGGGTGAGTAACTAATGACAGAATTCACATTTTTGGGTGAACTGTCCTTTTAAATAATATTATGTTCTCCTAGGGATGTCAACGTTTAATCGATGATGGATTAATTGTTGATAAGAGATGTGGTCAATTAAGCTATTAAATTTTGGGCTGTGTGCGGCTCATGCGCAAAACGTGTGAGCGGCTGTGAGTGATGGTGACGGTATATAAATGCATCATCATTCA
>NW_015536510.1:291721-294947 GCF_001515605.1 Sinocyclocheilus anshuiensis | reverse complement strand
CTTTGCAGGGCTGCGGGACACAGGACAGATAGGCTATTCATTCCTACAACTTGTTAATTCGTTCCTATGACTTATTAATTTGTGGCCACTGTCCATGTTTCATTAATTTTGTTCCTTAAATAACCCATGATTTAACTGAAATGAGGGAACAGATTAATAAATCAAACGAATTCTTAATTCAAGGCCATGAAATCTTTAATTTCCCTTCCCACATGTTTACCACAGTAAGAGATGTGAAAATAGTGATAAAAAGTGAATGACAATAAAATAAACCTGCAGAATTAGAGGGTTAGGCGGTGAGGATTTAGCAAAAGAAACAATGCCTAAATATTATTGAATTTGTGGAAATTCGTGACCAACCGGCAAACCAGAACAAAGCCGCGTAAATGTAGGCTATATGGGCTCGAACGACATCCAAAAGCATGGTCGCGATGTTCCATTTCACAGCTAACCAATTATTCCTCTAATGAACAAAGCTTTTATACCACACTTGTCATAATCAGAGCTTATAATTTGTAAATAAATAATTGCTGGATGCGCTGTGACCGACACTGACAACACGTTTTCCCGGAGCACTCAATAATGTCACTAAATGGTGATGCCACAACTAAGAGCATCGTTCACAAGTTTCTGCATGGACCTAACTAGCCTAGGGCACAGGTTTTCAAGCCCTGGGACAAAATGGGATGCTTTAAGGAAAATGTATAGCCTATCTAAGTAGTAGGCCTAAGTAGTCAATAGGGATGTGCTTATGACAAAAAGATTTATGACTTTGACCTTTCCCCTCCCCCACGCAGCCCACCCACATTGCGACCACCAGCATCGCGACCACCCTCATCACAACTACACACGTCGTGTTGACCCCGTGACCTGTTAGATGTCCAGATGTGACCTATGACCTCCGGGGGAAAAACATGATGTTTGTTCAGATGTTTGTCCATGACCGAGGATGACAGGAGATAAATTAACTCCTGAGGAATGTTTTTGTAGATTTGAATGGTCCGTTCCCACATCTGGGGCTTTGCCCATCTGGGGTCCACGTGTCCGGTTGCATTCCAAGGTGCGCTTAGATAAATAGACCCGGGCGCTTCTGTGGAAAATCAGAAAAGCGCTGTGAAACACATAGACATGGCCGGTTTATACTCACCTAAAACTCCTAAGAAGGAATGGGATGAACAATAAACAGAATAAATAAACAATTTCAGACAGATTATCTTTCTCACCCTCTCTCTCTCTGACACACACACACGCACACACACACACACACACTGTAATGTATAATGAAATTGAAAATAATACAATAAATAAATAAATAAAATTCCTCTTACATTTTTCCAGGGGAACAGAGAAAACATGTCTTCACGGTATGCCAGTCTGGTCTCAAATGAAATGATTACAAAGATAGTCATGTTTAAACTTTAAATTTGTATCTCTCCCTCTCTAAGTGCTTCTCGCACCAAGTTGCGAAAGAGGGCTGAAAGGATGGAGGGGTGAAGCTGAAAACGGATCTGTTTGAAAAACAAAAAGTTATGTCTATCAGCCCTACGTATTTTTGCAATGTTTACACAGATGCAATGCGAGAGACGTGGTCTTTGCATTTGCAGTGTTACGCTTTGTTTTAAGAAGCTTGTTTAAATAACAACGAGACCTCTTTACATATGTTTTCGGAATTATCCGTGACAATATAAATTACCTATTTTGACACGGTTGTAAAATACGCAGTCCTGGTTATTTTCATAGGCTTCCTGACTCTGTTTATGCAAAACAGAATACTATGTTCTCACATCTGGAGTTAATCTAGCCTTGAAATCGTAATGATTCATGGTCTTCTAGTTCTCTGCTATTTTCAGACACAGGTTCTCTGGCATCGGTCAAAATCACATCTATTTAAAATTATTAATCAAACTGTCTAGTACAGTTGTATATATTTTATGCACAAGGTAACTTTACAGTTCCTATGTTTTGTTTAAACGTCATATTAAATTTCTTTATTTAAAACATCATGCAATGTTATTCGCCAATCATGTTTCAAACATAAAGACAATCATCATCTTATTTGTGGTTTATGCATCTGTGAAAAGTTTGTATTTTGCGTACAAAGTTGCTGTAAAACAGAATTACTACCCATCATATATTTATCCGTGACTTCTTGTGAATGCACAAAGCCCTATTTTCACAGCTAAGGCTGGGCGATGCATCTATCATATCGATTTCTCTCTGTTTTCATCGTAATTATGTCCATCCATTTGTAATTTATTGAGAAATGTTAAATATGCTTCATGATTTGTTCGCCCCGAGGTCGTCTGACCTTATTGCTTGTTGTAGACCATATGTTTGTAGTCTAGTTCATCGTTTTATTTGTGAGCTTGTTTGTTTGGAGGAAATTATGTTTGATTCAATTTAAACTGTGATATGGACCTCTTGTTTGAGTTTTAATGTCAATTGGTTTAAAGTACGTTTGACTAATGGCTGTCTTTATATGAAGTTCGCAACGCAGGTTCGGGAGGAGCCTAATCAACCAGTCCTGCCAATCATCGTTTCGACCGTATATAAGCAGCAGTCATTGTTCCGTCAAAGCGAATATTCTTCCGGCATCCCTCCACCACCCCTTCTCCTCCTTTAAATCCCTTCTCTTTCATCCACACCGTATCATCATAGGGGGGGTTTCTTACTCGGAGCTCAAGCCGAGCCTCGGGTTTCTAGCCTCCTTCTCGGACAGCAAGCCAAGTTCGTTTTACCATTACCTGGCAGGGCTGAATGGGCAGGCGAATTCGTGAAACGTATTTAATTTCGTAATCTGACTCATTTAAGTTTTGAAGAAATATTTTAGATGAATTCTTTACTCTAGTCATGTTTTACTATTCTTTGAAAAGCCAGGGGGAGCTGTTGAATAATTGAGCGCTAAAATCAAAGTAAATATCAAGACAGTTAATAATGTCGTTAGTTTTACCATCAGTTCAAGCCCGAAGAGGGCAACAGTCGCGTGACAGACACAGTGATGATGCAGAACACACGCCGCAGTTAAGACAGCTGACGTGCTATGATTTCTGACAGGCAGTTCACTCTCCTGTGATGTGACCCTGTTCCCCTCACAAACACACGACGCGTTACTCTGCGCTGCGCAAAACTCCGAATTTGAACAGTCATTAGCAAATACTTAAACCAATAACATACTTACAGTGGCTGATTCAAAAGCGCCAGATTGTCATAGCAAAGTCAGAATTGA
>NW_015536510.1:267015-291706 GCF_001515605.1 Sinocyclocheilus anshuiensis | reverse complement strand
TTTTTTTTTTTTTTTTAGAAATAGCCTTTGTGCACAGCCAGCCTTGTACTCTTCTAGGTTCAAGAAATTGTCGTCCATAAAATGCGTTACACAAATTTGAACATCCGGGTTGTGTTGTAACACTCCTAAGAGAAAGGAAAACTTGAAATCGCATCATATGACCCCTTTAACGTGTTTGTTAACATCATTATAATTTTATATTTTCAAATTGGTCACTTGTGTTGTTTCTAAATAAATAAAAAAATGGATGCTGAGAATTCGCGTAGCCATCATTCAGACCAATCTCTCTCAGACCTGTTACAGAACGCGTCTTTTGAAATGCACACGGATACGTCCCATAACTTGTGCGACATATTACAATGATTGATAGATCAATATCCACATTTTACAGAAATGCCATTTAATATTGATCACACCCAAAATGACCATGATTTGCAACGATTAGAATCGGAAATAAAACAAAGTCTAAATGTTGATTTGTGCATTCTGTTGCAGACCGCGATAAATAGACACGACCAACGGTTAAGCCAAAACGTCGCACAGAACGGAGGTACGTTAACCGTTTCTGACCGTATCGCTGATTCGACCGACAACACCATGCGTTCGTCAGTTTCCCCTACAGGTAATGTCAACGATGCTCCTTAATGTAATAACAATGCTGAGTGACCGACGACTCTCCGCACTGAGCTCCCTTCTGATGCAGCACACCCATCAATTACCACTATGGCTAATAACCACGATCCGTGTCCTTCAGGTGTGACAGAACCAAGTCGTGTGAACATTGACTCGCTCATACGACACGGCGGGATCGTAAACGGCTGTAACACCTAGGCCCCGATTTAACAGTGTGGAATTGCGAAGGACTATGAATATGCGTGAAATAAGGTCTACGGATTTAGCATCCTATCATATATTATTACATGAAAAAATTGAGGAGATAGCGGCATTTACCAGACGTATCGTTGGGGACTCTAGCGTGATTAATTTAACGATGAATAGTGAAAGCCTGAAATCGCCCGTTAACGGCGTTTTAACACCTGGTAATAATTACGACGTTAATCTTTTTACCGAGCAAATTGAAAAAATTTTACAGAGCGACGATCAGTTATTGTCCGACGATGCTGTCGAGAGCGAAGTTGATGTGGCCATGAACAGACAAGGAGGAGCTTGGAGGCGTAAACTCACAGACATACCGCTTCAACAGGTGATCAAAAGAAAAAGATGAGTTTATTCTGTCCTGTAAATAGGGGTAATAAATTGTGCTTTTCTATCTGTCTCGCGGGTTTTCTCGAGCCGCAATTACCCGAGAGCGAATTAGAAAGTCGGGCGACCGTCATTCACAACGACACAGGATTTTCGATCCAAGACAAGATAGCTCTTCATGATATAGCGAGGTTTGAAAATCTGCTAGACATCAAAATTGACGTTTTTTACAGGATGAGTGCAGGAGTGTTAGAAACTTTCAAAAATTCTGTCGAAATTCATCCTAAAACCGTGTTCCTTTATTTACACGACAAGCATTACTACATGATTCTGAATCTGACGGCTTTCATCGGTGCCGAACATGTGTGTCAATTGTAGCGTCTGGACCAATCAAAAACACAATTTTTCATTCCCTTAACCAGGAAATTAACGTTCGTAGAATTGACAGACAGTTGACCCTGAGAGGTCAAGTAAATATCTACAGCGGATCTAAATATTTATAATTAATTATAACTAGTTATGATTAATTATTCATATTTCCCTTATGAGCTGATTCGCTACACAATTCTGCTATAAAGGATACTCAAAAATCCGAAATCTCCATTGTAAACACGTCTGTAACGTTTGTTTCAAACGAGATTGCTACAAACACCCTAAAAGAACCATTCACTGTCCCGATTGTCTATGCTATTGTAATTCGAAGCACTGTTACGACATGCACAAGAAGACTCCGCCCGGCAAAGAGAATCCCACTTGCAACGTTATAAAATATTGCAAATGATGTAACAGACAGTATGAAATTATAGGCCCCGTCGATCGACTCAAATGTGCGGCCTTCCGATGCAGCGATTGCGGGGAAGAGCTGCACGACCGAGGGGTACATTTCTGTTACATACAGCCCCAACCGCCCAAGGAACCTAGCAAGAAGTATATTTTTTATGACTTCGAAACTCGTTATGAAAATGGAAGGCACGTCGCTAATTTCATTTGCGCAATCACTTTTGAAGGCGAACGATTTGTGGCCGAAGGCGTCAACTGCGTGGAACAGTTGATTAACAGGTTCAGACAGCCCCAATACAAAAGCTACTGTCTCATAGCCACATTACGCAGCCAGATTTGATTAATTTCTAATTCTCGAGTATTTTTGCAAAGTGGGGCTTACTCTAGACATCATCATGCAAGGATGTAAATTAATCTTCATGGATGACGAAGCTTTTGCTCAGCGATACATAGGCAGTTACCGTTTTATCACGATGGCTATGCCTAAGATGCCCGCCGCTCTAAACCTGACCACGACACGGGTATGAAGACATGTCAGATAAAGACCAGGCCAAGTTCGATGCATGGTAAATTACGGTCTCGGGTAAATTCTTTATTTTCAGGAAGGAGTTGTACGCGTACGGCGTGAACATCGTCGTCTTATTACGCGAAGCGTGCAAGAAATACCGAGAAGCGTTCATAGACTGTACCGAACTCGATCCGTTCAACATTACCACTCTCGCGAGCTGCTGTATGGCTGTCTTCAAAACGCATTACTTCGACAGAGACATGCTGGCCCTGACGCATAATAACATGTACGTCCAACACTGCAAGACTTACTCTAACGCGTCGATCGAATGGCTCGAGTATGTGAAAAAGACCCGAAACGTTGACATTTATCACGCATTAAATCACGGCGAAGTGCAGATCGGACGTTATTTTTTAGATGGTTACTATGAACAGGACGGGACGAGGTACGGGTTAGAATTCAATGAATGTTTATTCCACAGACACGAATGTCACTTTGAACCCCATAATACCCACCCCTTGTCAGGCGTACCTTTCAGTGTTCTCAGAAGACGGTTTGACGACAAGGTCGAAATTCTGCAAAACGCGTACGCCTTGAAAATAGAGGTCATGTGGGAGTGTGAATGGAACAAAATGAAACAGACCGACCCCTCTGTGATGGAGTTCATGAGTACTTATTCAGCTCCTGAGAGACTGAAGCCGAGAGATGCACTTTTTGGCGGAAGAACTAATGCATATAAACTCTATCACAAAACGACCGAAGGGGAGAAAATAAGTTGCGTTGATTTTACCAGCTTATACCCCTACTGTCAAACTAGGAAAAGCTATTCGATCGGTCACCCCCAAATCATTTGTAATAAAACAGGGGGATCATTTGGGGGAGCTGACGGAGGAAATAGGGGGCGACAATTACATCACAGAGTTCTACATTTTACAGTGGCCCAAACTCTTATGGCTATTGCACGGCCAAAGGAAAAGTGTGCATGAAGGCTAAGGGTATAATGCTGAATGCTAGAAATTCCCAAGCTATCCGCTTAGATTCCCTGATTGGTCTGGTTAACGGCTATGTGACGTCTCACGACGATACACAATACATCCTGGCTCGTGCTAAAAACATTGTGAGGGATAAAAAGCAACTCACGTTGCACAACAAGTCAGTCGACAAAAGGTTCAAAGTGGTGTATAATAAGAGCAGACTTTTACCCGATTTCAACACTCTTCCTTTTGGCTACTGATTCGATGATGCATAGAGGGGTTCGGGATGCTTCAGAGTTTGACTTTAGACTCCAGCACCCTTTTTCTTGTGTGATAAGTGGACCATCCAATAGTGGCAAGACCTATTTTGTAAAACGACTGATGGAAAATTGTCTAAATATGATTTCTAAAAAAAACCTGAAAACATTGTTTATATTTATAACTGTTGGCAACCTCTGTACGATGACCTGCTTGAATTGTACGACATTAAATTTGTTGAAGGATTACCGACATCTCTGAATGATGATCATTTACTACCTCCAAATAAAGCTAAACTTCTGATTTTGGACGATATGATGAGCGAAGCTAGCGGAAACGCTCAGGTCAAAAAAGTCTTCACGCAGTTTGTACATCACCGTAATCTTAGTGCTATTTATATAGTACAGAATTTATTCATTCAAGGTAAATCAAGCAGAACCATCAGCTTGAACACAAATTATTTAATTTTGTTAAAAAATCCCCGGGACGCTAATCAGGTGATGGTATTAGTGAAGCAGATGTATCTGAACAATGCGAAATACTTTATGGAGTTTTATCAAGATGCCGAGTCAGCCTTATGGATACCTTATGATAGACTATAAAGCAAAAACACTGGAACAATATCTGCTCAGAACGGGGTTGCTTTCCGATCGCCAAGTGGTCTACCTCCAGAAAAAAAAAAACCCTAATCATTCGTCATGTCCGCCAAGCTTTGTAAGCATCTACCTCTGCTAAAGATACTACATAAAGCTACGCCTAAACAACAGCGTCTTATTTTACAGTCGTCGTCCGACGAACTCATTTTAGCACTCTGCGAAGTAGCACTAAACATCCTTTATGGTACATTTCCGATCAACCGACAGCAGTACCAACAACTGAAAAGGAGAAAATCGGAAATAAAATTTCTCGCCAATAAGAAAATCGGTATAACCGCCAAGAAACGAGTTTTCAACCAGAACGGCGGCTTTCTTTTACCACTCCTAAGCGTATCGGTACCCTTTATTTCCAGTTTAATATCGTCTAGACAAGGTTGAGCATGGAATATGCCGAGAAGGTGTATCTCGTTCCCCAGAACCAACTGGAGATTTTGAAATCCGGAAGCACTCATGAGAACATTCAACAGGTCGTAGAGAACAATCTGGATACGGCCATAAGAAATATTTTACACAGGACCGATTTAGATGAACGTGAAAAGGCTAAACTTTACTCAAACATCCTAGCAAGGTTTTTGACGATCGTTAAACAAGGCGAACGTGAGAGCCATGTTTTAAAGCTCTCATTACCAAATCCTGATCCCGGTCATAAAGACGTTCGCGCCGCTACTACCGCCGAAGCTGACGAGGGTTTGGAAGGCGTCGTAGACGAATTTCTGAAGAACGTGCCGTCGAGAAGCGTGAAAAACAATCGATACATATTAGACAAAATGTCTAAAGCTAAAGGACTTGACAAGGTCGAAATTCTGCAAAACGCGTACGCCTTGAAAATAGAGGTCCAGTGGGAGTGTGAATGGAACAAAATGAAACAGACCGACCCCTCTGTGATGGAGTTCATGAGTACTTATTCGGCTTCCGAGAAACTGAAGCCGAGAGACGCACTTTTTGCGGAAGAACTAAAGTATATAAACTCAATCACAAAAAGACCGAAGGGGAGAAAATAAGTTGCGTTGATTTTACCAGCTTATACCCCTACTGTCAAACTAGGAAAAGCTATTCGATCGGTCACCCCCAAATCATTTGTAATAAAACATATTTATGAACCGATTGAAAATTATTACAGTCTAATCAAGGCCACCATCTATCCCCCCGTGCAAATTACTCCACCCGGCCCTGCCTTACAGAGGAAAACTCATGTTCCCTTTATGCCAGACCTGCGTGCACACGAAAACCAGACGTCAAACTGTAACCACAAGGATGAGGAGAGAGCTCTCTTGGGTCAGTATCGAGCTTTTAAAAGCGAACGAGAAGGGCAACGTTGTGCCCAAGGTCGATGAAGTTTGACATTTCCCGCAAAGGACAGATATGTTGTTTCCGCGTTTGAAACCGCAAGTGTCTGGCTATCCGTCAAACGTGATCACAGATGCCGACAAAGCGTCTTACATCCGCGAATATTATGAAAAAGAGGGTATTCGTCTCGACCCCGAAAAGATCAGCACGCAGTTTGTACATCACCGTAATCTTAGTGCTATTTATATAGTACAGAATTTATTCATTCAAGGTAAATCAAGCAGAACCATCAGCTTGAACACAAATTATTTAATTTTGTTAAAAAATCCCCGGGACGCTAATCAGGTGATGGTATTAGTGAAGCAGATGTATCTGAACAATGCGAAATACTTTATGGAGTTTTATCAAGATGCCGAGTCAGCCTTATGGATACCTTATGATAGACTATAAAGCAAAAACACTGGAACAATATCTGCTCAGAACGGGGTTGCTTTCCGATCGCCAAGTGGTCTACCTCCAGAAAAAAAAAAACCCTAATCATTCGTCATGTCCGCCAAGCTTTGTAAGCATCTACCTCTGCTAAAGATACTACATAAAGCTACGCCTAAACAACAGCGTCTTATTTTACAGTCGTCGTCCGACGAACTCATTTTAGCACTCTGCGAAGTAGCACTAAACATCCTTTATGGTACATTTCCGATCAACCGACAGCAGTACCAACAACTGAAAAGGAGAAAATCGGAAATAAAATTTCTCGCCAATAAGAAAATCGGTATAACCGCCAAGAAACGAGTTTTCAACCAGAACGGCGGCTTTCTTTTACCACTCCTAAGCGTATCGGTACCCTTTATTTCCAGTTTAATATCGTCTAGACAAGGTTGAGCATGGAATATGCCGAGAAGGTGTATCTCGTTCCCCAGAACCAACTGGAGATTTTGAAATCCGGAAGCACTCATGAGAACATTCAACAGGTCGTAGAGAACAATCTGGATACGGCCATAAGAAATATTTTACACAGGACCGATTTAGATGAACGTGAAAAGGCTAAACTTTACTCAAACATCCTAGCAAGGTTTTTGACGATCGTTAAACAAGGCGAACGTGAGAGCCATGTTTTAAAGCTCTCATTACCAAATCCTGATCCCGGTCATAAAGACGTTCGCGCCGCTACTACCGCCGAAGCTGACGAGGGTTTGGAAGGCGTCGTAGACGAATTTCTGAAGAACGTGCCGTCGAGAAGCGTGAAAAACAATCGATACATATTAGACAAAATGTCTAAAGCTAAAGGACTTGACAAGGTCGAAATTCTGCAAAACGCGTACGCCTTGAAAATAGAGGTCCAGTGGGAGTGTGAATGGAACAAAATGAAACAGACCGACCCCTCTGTGATGGAGTTCATGAGTACTTATTCGGCTTCCGAGAAACTGAAGCCGAGAGACGCACTTTTTGCGGAAGAACTAAAGTATATAAACTCAATCACAAAAAGACCGAAGGGGAGAAAATAAGTTGCGTTGATTTTACCAGCTTATACCCCTACTGTCAAACTAGGAAAAGCTATTCGATCGGTCACCCCCAAATCATTTGTAATAAAACATATTTATGAACCGATTGAAAATTATTACAGTCTAATCAAGGCCACCATCTATCCCCCCGTGCAAATTACTCCACCCGGCCCTGCCTTACAGAGGAAAACTCATGTTCCCTTTATGCCAGACCTGCGTGCACACGAAAACCAGACGTCAAACTGTAACCACAAGGATGAGGAGAGAGCTCTCTTGGGTCAGTATCGAGCTTTTAAAAGCGAACGAGAAGGGCAACGTTGTGCCCAAGGTCGATGAAGTTTGACATTTCCCGCAAAGGACAGATATGTTGTTTCCGCGTTTGAAACCGCAAGTGTCTGGCTATCCGTCAAACGTGATCACAGATGCCGACAAAGCGTCTTACATCCGCGAATATTATGAAAAAGAGGGTATTCGTCTCGACCCCGAAAAGATCAGCCACAACCCCGCTCAGAGGTCTATAAACAAGCTATTGCTCAATAGTTTATGGGGAGATTCTCTATGAGGGAGGATTTAGCACAATCCACCCTCGTGAAAGACCCTGAAGAATTCACCAGTTTTTGGTAAAACCGTTACCCTGAAATACTTCACATTTGTGTCAGACGACGTAGCGCTTGTCCAGCATCATTCCCCCAAAGGGGATGTTCGTCAGACACGCGACATTAACATGTTTATAGGAGCCATTACGAATGCTCACGCCTGACTGGAGCTGTACGATCTGATGGACAAACTCAGCGACCGAGTATTATACTCGGACACCGACAGCGTCATTTTTGTGTCTAGGGACGGCGACTGGATGCCTCCTCGGGGGGATCATTTGGGGGAGCTGACGGAGGAAATAGGGGGCGACAATTACATCACAGAGTTCTACATTTTACAGTGGCCCAAACTCTTATGGCTATTGCACGGCCAAAGGAAAAGTGTGCATGAAGGCTAAGGGTATAATGCTGAATGCTAGAAATTCCCAAGCTATCCGCTTAGATTCCCTGATTGGTGCGGAAGAACTAAAGTATATAAACTCAATCACAAAAAGACCGAAGGGGAGAAAATAAGTTGCGTTGATTTTACCAGCTTATACCCCTACTGTCAAGCTAGGAAAAGCTATTCGATCGGTCACCCCCAAATCATTTATAATGAAACATATTTATAAACCGATTGAAAATTATTACGGTCTAATCAAGGCCACCATCTACCCCCCGCGCAAATTACTTCACCCGGCCCTGCCTTACAGAGGAAAACTCATGTTCCCTTTATGCCAGACCTGTGCGCACACCAAAAACCAGACGTCAAACTGTAACCACAAGGACGAGGAGAGAGCTCTCTCGGGGTGTTGGGTCAGTATCGAGCTTTTAAAAGCAAACGAGAAGGGCTACGTTGTGCCCAAGGTCGATGAAGTTTGGCATTTCCCGCAAAGGACGGATATGTTGTTTCTGCGTTTGAAACAGCAAGTGTCTGGCTAGCCGTCAAACATGATCACAGATGCCAACAAAGCGTCTTACATCCGCGAATATTATGAAAAAGAGGGTATTCATCTCGACCCCGAAAAGATCAGCCACAACCCCGCTCAGAGGTCTATAAACAAGCTATTTCTCAATAGTTTATGGGGGAGATTCTCTATGAGGGAGGATTTAGCACAATCCATCCTCGTGAAAGACCCTGAAGAATTCACCAGTTTTTGGTAAAACCATTACCCTGAAATACTTCACATTCGTGTCAGACGACATAGTGCTTGTCTAGCATCATTCCCCCAAAGGGGATGTTCGTCAGACACGCGACATTAACGTGTTTATAGCAGCCATTACGACTGCTCACGCCCGACTGGACGAGGGTTGGGAAGGCGTCGTAGACAAATTTCTGAAGAACGTGCCGTCGAGAAGCGTGAAAAACAGTCAATACATATTAGACAAAATGTCTAAAGCTAAAGGACTTGACTCGCTTGGAATGAGTCGGGTGAATTTGTGTTTAAAGGTAAAGCCGTACCATGTTCGCACATGCTCGATTTGTTAAAAAATGTTACAGCTCCGCACCAGGTCCAGGATGACAGGAGACCTCTAGGATGGTCGGAGTTTCTACAATCGTTTGCCGAATTAAACATCACGTTTTCTACCGTACCGAATCATCATGTTAGACTTATGATTAGTGCTTTAACAAGCAAGCCTGGATCGATCTCTCACATGCCGGGACCTTCTAAAAAGACAGTCAAAAACAGAATTTCACGAGCTATGGCTCTGTGGACGGATGAGCCTGTCTTCAAATCGCTGACTCTCGATTGAAGACAATGGCTGGAATTTTAACGATGTCATTTCATGATCTTTAAATGATGTCTATACCTAGTGTTTGAAAATGTTTACATAAAAGGCTGTATCTTTTGTGTATGATCACACAAATACATCGGATAATTCAATCATGCGACATAGAAGCATTACACGTTTGCACACAATGAATACACAACAACATTTTTTCTTTACAAACATTAGATCTCAGTCTTTTTACAAAGAGTGATACCATTATATCATTTTTAATATAATCGTCGCTGTACAAATTCATCACGTGGTTATAGTCTCGACCCCTGGCTAGGTGAAATAGGAAAAACACACAGTGTTGTCCGCACGCATCCGACGTAAAATCCTTAACCCGTTTGGTGGAATATAACACGATGGGTGCGTTGGATATTAAAAAGTTTTTGATGGTGGTTGGAAAGCGTTCGCAGTCAGGAGCATTGCCGAAGCTATCGAAAAAACAGGCGGAACCCTCTCGCGTTAAATAAGCGGACTTAAGGTCCTTAACGGTCTTTCAGGCAGGTGATCGCTCGGAAGAACGCCGAGAAATGAGTGCTACACTCAATTTTGTCCATGATAGCCATGAGTTGCACCGTGTTCATTTTCTGTTCAGTAGTAATCGACCAGGACCTGTCTGCGTAGACACTTCGATGATGCTGTCAAACACAGCGTAAACGATGAGATCAATAGTATGCGGTAACGGTTGTCTGAAGCGTGCTTTGAGTCTGATATTCCCAGACTTGATGAGCGATATGTGCTGACCGCAGTCTTTGTCAGGCGTGAGGTTAAAGGTGTAAAGCGAGTAACCTTTCAGAAAATCATCCCTGTTGATAGAGAGCGCCTGATTTTTAAGATGTCTCCCGGTCGCGGTCACCAGCTGATAAAATTCTCATACGGCAGATCCTGAGGAAAAGTCTGGCTGGAGAGGCTTGGCGGGAAATTGCTGTCCGTCTACGTATATGGCCAGGAACTCCAAATCGTAATGTTTGAACGAGAACAGGTTTTTATCGTAGGATCCATAGCCAGGACAATAGATTTTGGTAACGTCCCCAAAAACAAATTTTCTTGATTTGATACTCGGGATCCAGCAAGTATGGACAATTTTTTTAGGCAGACCCTATCTATGGGGTACTTGGCCGTAGTTGAGAGCAATGCCTGGGCATGGACCAGTCTCACGGACGGTGATACGGACACTTTCTTGACAAAATTATAGTTATATTTGTCGTCGCTCATCAGGCAGAATTCGTCTTCGCCTCTGATCATTCGTATGTTTATGTCAACGCCATTTAGCATAAATTTTTCTTGAAAGAAAATATCGCTGTGAATAGGCGCCAGCAGCTCCACAACCTTGCTCTCGGTATTGTAGAGCGATCCCTTGGTCAACCCCACGGTACGGCCCACAGGGTCGGTTTCGTCCATGTGACCCGCTGTGTCTTTGAAAAACAGACCGGCCGAGAAAAGCGATTCCAGAGCATCTTTGCTGTAGTTGATAAGACTCTCGATGATGCATCGGTAAGGGTAAGTGCTCGAGCTCTGAGATATCAAGCGATCACCGAGACTGACGTCGACTTGTGAAAATATAGTAGCTCCGGATTAATTTATTAGGGTTACCTTTGCAGGGTCTGGGATGTCGCCCCCATTAAGTCTGGTGATTTTAAGACGTAGGAACAGCAACGTGTTATTTAGGTCGATGTAATTATAACCCGTTACACGCAATACCAATTTTGGGTAAACTCTGACAATGGACCAGTGAGCTCAAAAGATTCGGTTCGTCCGAGGAGACAGATTATGCAGCAGCAGTGAACAGACTCAGACAAGGTTTGAGGTAAGAACAAGAAAGAGATTATATTTCAACAATGACTTCAGAATAAAAAAAACTATTTTTGTATCTCACACCCGGTTTACAATGACCCCAGTTTAGTTTGCATTCAGTAGTAAGGATTTGTACCCTTTCTTTCCTTACAGGGCTTTATGGCTATATCACCCGTCAAGGTAAGTTGATATTTCCCTTCTTTAACTGATTTGTTCTTAAATTTGATCTTAGTTCAGTTATTCAACACTTTGAACATTTATCAATAAAACCTCAACCAAATTTCAGAAAGAATAAACGCCCAAAAAAACAGAATCACATTCACTCTGAACACTTCAAAATTAAACAAGAGTCCAATGCTCATATTGAACACTCAGAATGATTCTTTAGAAAACCAGTCAGATCATAAATTCAGTCCAGAAATCCAGGAATTGATGAAATCCGCAGTCTCTAAAGTCTATGCCGAAAAAGGAAAAGTGATATGAAATCCCACTCCTACCATTCAAAGATGAATAAGTTCAGTTTCTGTGTTCTTTCAAAACAGGAATGTTCAAAGGATCCAGTTAATGGGCGGCTCGCAAGTCCAACTCCACCGTTACACACGCCAAAGAGAGTTGAGACAGTTCACAATCTAGGAAGGCTTCACACTTCTCTCGGTTCACATCCAAAGCAGACCACATTCAGCAACTGAAAATCAACAGAACATCACACGGAACAAAAACGAGGGAAAAAAAACCTGGCCCTGGAGACACAAGGCCAAAAGAACAATTAGCACTTTACAATGTATGCATTAATTCGGTTTAACACAATTTTAAATAAACAACAATTAAATTATATTCATATGCCTCTGTGTACTGAATTTCTTTGTGTGATTTTTTTCTTATTTGGCAATCTTTTTTTTTTTTACAATAAAAGCATCCCACTTAAATTCTATGCAATCGCTTGTATAATTACCTTATTTAACACACAAAGCATGTTAATGTTGGCATTTCACAGGAATTACCTTTTTTCTCTATTTTACTCTTCATGTCTGTTTTCATCATTTATACTACACCAAATAAATGGTTAATTTATGAAACACATTTTTAACAAGACTTTGAACCATATTGTAATGAAAATAAGTGAAAACCACACCAACTCACCAAGGAAACTGATTCAAATATACATATGAAGAACCAGGAAACTCCCGATGGTACACGTTTGAAGATGTCACTCTCAGACATTCTCTGTTTTTCTCTCAATCCTTCGTTGCATCTGCTCTCATCTCAAGTTCATGGAGAAAAGAAAGATCTGGAATGCACTGCGTTGTAAAAATGTCGGGATAGCGGAAGACGTAATGACGTCATTCAAAACGCGATTTCATTAGATGCGATCATAATCCTCAATATTTTACATTTATATATATTTATATTTTTAAATAATTTATTAATCACAGGTATATATATTTTTTCCTGGCTGCACTTTTCATCCTTTAGATGTTATTATTTGCTCAATTATTCTGTGTCTACTACTACCCATTAGTAACTTGGGTTACACTTTCCCCCCTTGAATTCAGGCACGTCCTCTGGCATGCACGGGGTTGAACTGTCACTACTGTTCAATAGTGGCCTGTTCATAAAACGCATACAGAACATTTGCTCACAAGACTTTTGAGAACTGGATCTTGAAGTCTAGAGTTTTTGCTTCAAAATTATGTGAAAATCACCTTACTCAACTCATTTACAGAAAACACTATATTGATTTAAATTTTCTAAGACAAGAGTGGTGTATTCAGTCCTAAAATAATTTTATAAACAATTGTTAGTATAGTATGCATACTTCATGAGTATCACCACTGTCACCACTATCAACCACAAATAATATTACCATATAGTCTAGGCATAATAAATAGAATTGACTTTTCAACCCTCATCTGAATCTGGCAGTATCTTTTACTTAATCCAAAATGAATAAGAATTGGACGAGAAGAAAAAAATATCTAGATAAAATAGACACATTGTAGATATTAATCATAATATCAGTTATAAGAAAATTAGCAATTCAAATGTTTATGGGAAAAGGTAGAAGAAAATAATTGATATAAATGGGTAAATTACACAGCAGAAAAAGAAAAGTGGGAAAACTGCATAGTTTGCTTTGAAGCAAGACCAGTCTTATATATTATACCAACACTCATACATAGTTCAAGTTGTAGAATATTTCATGATGAATGGTTTAAGACAAGGGTTCTCAAACTTTTCCATTCCACGACCCACCTAAACAAGTATAATATTTCAAGACCCAACAAAATATTGGAGATAAAAGACATTGGAGACATTACTGTAAGCTTAAACTTAATAAAAAGTTTAATATGCCAGAAATTAAGTATTTAAGAAAAATAACCATTTTATTTTATAATATTATTTATAGTATTATTCATTAATAATATTTATGTTTTAATTTACATATGTTAATGAGTCTATGAAATATGTCCATAAAAACTCGAGCTCACTCCGGTGTAGATATGAACTGTAATCCACGCTGCTAATTTTTTTCATTTACAGATGTTAATGAGTTTATGAAATGTCCATAAAAACTCTAGCTCACTCCGGTGCAGATATGAACTGTAATCCGCGCTGCAAGTGTTGTTAAACTCATCACGGGGTTTAGCGCAGAAAATGCTCTCATGATCTGTCTTTGTGTGTATGGGAAAGCAGAGCACAACCTAACACTTTTTTTTTATTTAGCAAAGCATAAAAAGCGAAGCAGAACTATCTAAAACAGTTTGGAGATTAAAATAATTGTGAAATAATTGTAAAAACAATAAACAGATGTGTCTCATTTTAAATAGGCCTAAACTAAAGTTACTTTTGCAATGATTAAATAAATATCCAGGACTATCTAGTGAAATGGGATTAGATGTAATAAAACTGGGAGGTAAATGCGTAATAGAAAGAGGTAGAGAAATAAATACCTTTAGAAACTGTACCCAAAAAAAAAAAGAAAATGGCATTTTGCCCATACTGGTGCCAGTGTCTCCAATCTACAAAAAACTACAGAGAAGCAACTGAATTACAGTGCATACGAACCCGTAAATGGCCAAGAGTATGGAAAGAAAAATAAATAAATAAATAAATACAAAAGCCACAAGAAAAAATACCAGTAATGGCAGATCAAGTATTTGAATGCTATAAAAAGAAGGGAACTATTGACATAGGAAAATTAAAGCAAATGCAGCAAAATATTGAAAATACCACGATGTAAAGATGACTATTTAGTGATAAAAGAAGGCCCACCACCTATATTTGATGACATCGATATTGCATTGGCAGACATATGGTGGATGTGTGGATTAGAGTATGGCAGCTTGCCAACATTACCAGAAAATTGGTCAGGATTATGTTCTAGGGTTATGCTGACACATAAAATGAGTCATATCTCTCTAGTAGAGGACACAACAAATAAAGAAAAAACTTGAACCAAAAGAGCAGATGAAAAAGACCCTACAGATTATATAAATCCAATCAGTCAACCTAAAGGCATACCTAACGCATTTAATACAAAAGATGAAGTTAAATTAAAGTTGAAATCAATATTAATTTGAATTACAAAAAGAAAATATAAAATTACAAAATGGATTTATTACATAAAGTACAATCAGCAAAGATTTATTAATTACACTGATGAGGCCTTAACACTTCTAGGAGAGCAATTGGATGCAACAAGCAGAATGATATAGCAAAAAAGAATAGCTTTATATTATTTGTTAACTGAAAAAGGAAAAGTATGTGTTATGTTTGGGGATCAATGCTGTACATACATAGCAAATAATACTGCTCCTGAAGGAGCATTTACTGAAGTAATGACCAAATTGCAAAACCTAAGGATTGAACTTAAAGAAAACGCTGGAAAAGATAATCAAATGTGGGACTGGTTTGATTTAAAGTTAGGAGCATGGGGAGCATGGTTAGCTAAATTAGGAATGTTTTTAGGAGTTACCACCTATATTTGATGACATTGATATTGCATTGGCAGACATATGGTGGATGTGTGGATTAGAATATGGCCTCTTGACAACATTACCAGAAAAATGGTCAGGATTATTTACTAGAATTATGCTTACACATAAAATGAGTCACATCTCTCTAGAAGAGGAAGCAACAAATGAAAAGAAAGCCAGATCCAGAAGAGCCTATGAAAAAGACCCTGCAGTTTATATAGATTCAGTTGGTCAACCAAGAGGTATACCTTATGAGTTTAAAGCAAGAGATGAAATCAAATCAGGGATTGAATCAATATTCATTTGGATTACACAAAATAAAAATACAGAATGGATCAATTACATATATTACAATCAGCAAATATTTATTAATTACACTGATGAGGCCTTATCGCTTCTTGGAGAGCAATTGGATGCAACAAGCAGAATGACATAGCAAAATAGAATAGCTTTATATTATTTGTTAACTGAAAAAGGAAAAGTATGTGTTATGTTTGGGGAACAATGCTGTACGTATATACCAAATAATACTGCTTCAGAAGGAGCATTTAGTGAAGTAATGATCAAATTAAAAAACCTAAGAATGGAAGATAAAGCAAATGCTGGAAAAGATAATCAAATGTGAGATTGGTTTGATCTAAAGTTAGGAGCATTGGAACATAGTTAACTAAATTGGGAATGTTTTTAGGACTTGTAGTATTGATAGGAAGATTACTATTTTACTGTGTACTTCCTATATTGAGGTCACTAGTTATCAAAGCCACAGCTAAGCAAATGGAAATTCTAAGATGTCAAGATGATGGGAAATTGATTTTTGAGGGTAACCAAAATGGCCCTCTACAATGCAAAGTGTCTGGGCTGAAGATCAACTATGCTATTTTTTGTGATGTTACATGTTTTATGTTTTGAATTTTATTTCTGTTGTATACTACATAACTGTGACAACCACAGGAAAGCGCTGAACCAATTGCATGCTCATGCATATAACATTGTTTTATCTGAATGAGGGATTAGGGAGACGGGACCTTTTACTCCCTCCTAGTCAGGTGTGGGGGGAGAGGTTTGGTCCTGATACTCCACCAAAGTGCTGTTACATAATCTAGTCATTGGTGATAAAACTGTGCGACTTAATTTAGTCACTAGGTAGTGATAACTGATGAGACTGAATTATGAAGCTGCACTCTGGGTAATGACAATTGATGAAGTCTCAAAGAGGGGAATGTAGAAGATTTTTATTGGTCAAAATATGAATTAATCAAGTATAATCAATGTGAATCTAGCCATTTATGTATCAAGTCTCCTCTACAGGTCTAACCCCTTTCCAGTGCGTCCTAGGATTCCAACCGCCTCTGTTCCCGTGGTCTGGCGAACCCTCCTCGGTTCCTGCAGTGGACGACTGGATACAACGTAGTGAGAGGGTGTGGGACAGTGCTCATGTCCATCTCCAGCGAGCTGTGAGAACACAAGAATTCCAAGCTAATAGACGACGTCGCCCACACCCTCCCTATCAACCAGGACAACGGGTCTGGCTCTCCACGAAGGACCTCAAGTTGCGGCTACCAAGCAGGAAGCTCAGTCCCAGGTATGTTGGCCCTTTCAAGATACTAAGACAGATCAATGATGTAACATACCGATTGGAGCTTCCTGCTAACTATCGTATCTCTCCCTCTTTCCATGTGTCCCTCCTCAAACCCGTCCACTCGGGAGCTGACCCTGGCCATGAAGCCCCAGAACCACCACCACAACTGGACTTTGGAACTCCGGCATATAGGGTGAATGTATTACTGGACTCGAGACGAAGAGGGGGTCAGCTCCAGTATCTGCGTCCTAGGATTCCAACCGCCTCTGTTCCCGTGGTCTGGCGAACCCTCCTCGGTTCCTGCAGTGGACGACTGGATTCAACATAGTGAGAGGGTGTGGGAGAGTGCTCATGTCCATCTCCAGCGAGCTGTGAGAACACAAGAATTCCAAGACAATAGACGATGTCGCCCACACCCTCCCTACCAACTAGGACAACGGGTCTGGCTCTCCACGAAGGACATCAAGTTGCGGCTACCAAGCAGGAAGCTCAGTCCCAGGTATGTTGGCCCTTTCAAGATACTAAGACAGATCAATGATGTAACATACCAATTGGAGCTTCCTGCTAACTATCGTATCTCTCCCTCTTTCCATGTGTCCCTCCTCAAACCCGTCCACTCGGGAGCTGACCCTGGCCATGAAGCCCCAGAACCACCACCACCACTGGTTGACGAACGATCTGCCTGCTTCTCTGACTTTGACCCTCTGCCTGATTATCGACATCTGTTTAAAGCCTTGACCTTTAATAAACTTCCGCTCATGGATTCTAACCAAACTCCAGCATTTCTGTTACACCTACAGAAAGCACTGTATAAAAGAAAGTACAGACACAGACTCGATAGATTTTCTGCAGTTCATCTCTAGACTGCATTATCTCTCTGATAATAAAAGTCTATTTTGGTCATCCTCTGATTCTGACTGACTGCTCATCAGAGGCTCCTGCTGGGCTGCTTCATTTGCAGAGTGGGATCTGGTTCTTGGCTTACGACGCACCTTCTGAGGATGTGACTCTTCAATTTCACTCACGGGTAGAAACCCACAAGGCAGCAGCAAGTCACGGTGTAGGGTGTGGACTGGTCCATCTTTCCCTCCGGGACAGACTATATATACTGGCATGTCACCTGCTTTACTGAGTACCACATAAATCTCAGATTCCCACTTTGACGCAATTTGACATTTCGCACCAGGACCCGATCACCCGGTTCAAGTGCAGAGGCATTTACATTCCTGTCGAACCGTCTTTTATTCTGATCAGCTACTTTTGATGCATTATGAGTAGCAACTCTGTAGCTTTCCTCTAGTCGACTCTTTAGGGATTTCACGTATTGTGAATGCGACGGAAATGAGGTATTGAAGGAGAGTCCGAAAGCGACATCGACTGGTAGTCGAGGCTGCCTGCCAAACATAAGCTCATAGGGTGAGTACCCCGTTACATCCCTCCTGGTGCAGTTATACGCATGCACCAAGGGTCTGACATAATCTTTCCAATGAGCTTTGTTCTTGTTCTCCAGCGTACCTAGCATCTGCAAAAGGGTTCTATTAAATCGTTCCACCGGGTTCCCTCTAGGATGGTAGGGGGTGGTCCTCACTTTGCGGATGCCAGCGATCCTGCACAATTCTTGGATGGTGCAAGATTCAAAGTCTGGCCCTTGGTCGCTAAGCAGCTTTTCCGGAAAGCCATAATGGACAAAGAAATTATCCCATAGGCATTTAGCAACTGTTTGCGCTTTTTGATTTCAGGTAGGTACTCACACAGCATACTTAGTAAAATGGTCTGTGATGACCAAAATATCCTTGGTGTTACTGCTGTCTGGTTCCAGTTTTAAAAAAATCCATGCAAACCAGTTCTAAAGGTCTTTGGGTCTGAATGTTAACCAAGGGGCGGTTTTCTGGGGGTGAGTCTTCCTACAAATACAGCGCTCGCACTTTTTGATTTTCTCATCCACATCCGCAGCTATTTTCGGCCAGTAAAATCTGGAACGGAGAAGATCGAGGGTTCTCTCCAGACCAAGGTGACCCATATCATCATGAAGACTGGTAAGCACAATTCCTCGAAGGTCTTTTGGCAAGGCCAGTTGGTTCAATGCTTTGTCTCGGTCCATCCTCTTCCTATACAACAATCCATTCTTTAGCTCAAGTCTATTCCATTGTCTCATCCATAGGGTTACTGCAGGTGAGTGGAATTTCAGGTTTGCAGGTTTGTTGTTTGACTCCAGGTAATCAATTACCTCTTTCATTTCAGGGTCTGCTCACTGCCTCCTGATCAGATCCTCTACAGACAGGTGAGGTATCTCGGGAAGACCATGGACACCTTCTCTCTGGATTTCTGGAGGTAAGGCCTTTGCATTCATGCTTAGGGACTCTATTCAAATTAGCGGGAAGGGCTGAGAATCAAGGGACTGACTGACTTGATGTTTTTCACAGATGGCCCCCACTATTTCCGGCAAGATGGTTTTAGACGGTATCCGCCCCCAGCGATACCGTATCCGCCCCCAGCGGATATCTCATCTAGAATTTTTCTGAGCATTACAGTGGGTGGATCGACTCTGTTAACGCACATGTCGATCAATACATCCCATGTATCTGTAGCTCTTCTCATAACGTCCATTTGTTTCTTGAGATTTTTTATACATCTCGTTTGCCCCTCGTAATCTTTCTCAGGATCACACGTGTGCTCGATAGCTGTGAGTATCATTTCGATCATCTGCTCTTTATAACGGGGGATAAACACGATGTCTCTGAAAAAATTCTTCATGCTACACACAGACCCCATGTTGTCGCGGTCACAGTCCGGGGGCAGACACGCTGCTTTGGCAGAGATCCATGGCATCGTAAATTACTTTCTTGTAGGACACGTCCAGCAGCTTTTCCCTGATTTCTTGCAGTTTTGCGACGATGAATGGTTCGTCTCTTAATTCGTGCAGGATAGCGCCGGTAGTTCCTTGAATCCTCAGATTGTTGTTGGTCATTAAACCGCAGCGGCGTAGATTGAAGTCGATAATGCTCTGAAGATCGGGTTTGAACAGTTTGCGGGACAGTTCATCGAAGCGTGAGTCGAAATAGCATGCGGCAGGCTCAAACAGACAGGAATGTTGCAGTTGGCTCGGATGGTCCATTGCACATCCCTCGCACTCCTCCCTCAGTTTGTTGTCTATGATGTGCTGCAGCAGCAGCACAGTCGTGGCTTTTATGATTTTGAACCCGATCCCACTGAAGCACCCATCTGTGGTATCGAACCCTGTGCGGGCAGAGGTAGTGCACAGGTCCTTTAGGTAGCTCAGGTTACGATATCCGAGCTCTGTGCAGAATGTATCCAAGCATTCTTTGCGCAGGTCGGGTGAGCGGTGTTCGTCTGTCGGAATATAATCAATAGCATTATCATTAGGAGCAACGAGGTTGAAAGGAGCGTAATAATTTCGTAAAGAGTCTTCTTGAGACATGTTGGAAATGTGATGCGGGACGGGACTTACTGTTCTTTATAATGGCTGTAGTAAAGGGGCGGGGACGGTAACGCCCCTGAACTTTTGCCGGGGTAACTCTCGGGGTGAAACAGCTGCGTTTTAATTTTGTTGTATCTGTGACGCATATCACACCGCTTTAACATTTTGTTTACGATCGAAAAAATCGCACTCAGCAGATGCAGATCACTCCACTTGAACAAAAATTGGAGGGTGAACATTTCATGATATTCCTTATGCAGATCACCGCCTGAACGACCACTAAGCTTTGTCTCGTCTTTGCAGGCGAATATGAACGTCCGGGTTCTTTTGGGAGTGATCACCGACCACTTGGTACCAGATATTCAGGGCCACCCCGTCCCACTCCACAACGTACAAAGATTCTTCTCCACAATCGTTCAGATCTTTCCAGATACGATTGAAAAATAATTGCCAGTCTTTATCAGGAAATATCAGGCAGGTATCTTGATCCTGTACAAATTCGTTGGTCTCATCAGACGTGTAGAGCGTAACCGTTCGAGACGATTTGTGAAATATGTAGCTCAAATATGCGTCCGCTGATCAGAAAAAAATCGTCTCTCACACAATCCGTATTTTCGTGGAGAAACTTTGTCAAATACAAATTACCGTTGTACGGCTTTCTCTGAGCCAAAGTCAGATTTTCCATCATCTCTTCATCCCATTCCTTCTCAGGAGTTTTAGGTGAGTATAAACCAGACATGTCTATGTGTTTCACAGCTCTTTTCTGATTTTCCACAGAAGCGCCCGGGTCTATTTATCTAAGCACACCTTGGAATGCAACCGGACACGCGGACCCCAGATGGGCAAACCCCCGGATGTGGGAACGGACCATTAAAATCTATAAAAACATTATTATGTTAATTTATCTCCTGTCATCCTCAGTCATGGACAAACATCTGAACAAACATCATATTTCCCCCTCGGAGGTCATAGGTCACATCTGGACATCTAACAGGTCATGGGGTCAACACGACGTGGGTGGTTGTGATGAGGGTAGTCGCGATGCTGGTGGTCGCAATGTGGGTGGGCTGCATCGGGGAGGGGAAAGGTCAAAAGGTAAAAGTCATAAATATTTTTGTCATATGCACATCCCTATTGACTACTGGCCTAAAATAAAAATTACAATTTGTTTTCATTAAAAAAAATATGCGAAATATATCTGACTTAAATAATTAAGCTAACAGATTTAAAACAGAAGTGTGGTGCGGTGCACCATAAACAAGTTCACGGAAAGGATATTATGAAAATGCGCATTTTGCTTGTTTGCTTTATTTTACAAAAGCACAAATCTTCTGTTTTTATTGTGAGTGTGCAAAAATAAAAGTAAACACTTTTGCGGATTATATCTTACTCCAAAAATTTAGTTTTTTATGTTTCAGCTGTTCGATTGCGCCGGCGCCACGCGCACACACACCCCACATACTCTAGCAATTCAAACTTACATTGCAGTTTATTCATTATCAAAATAAAATACAGTCAACCAAACATATAAAAGGTTACACTGGTCAGTTTAAATAGACCGTAGTATACCGGTCCACTCTGCTGTCATGCCAAGGATGTTTATGCTCATGTGAAGAGGATGATCTTTTCCGTCTATATGTGAATGCGTTATTTTACAAAAGCACAAATCTTCTGTTTTTATTGTGAGTGTGCAAAAATAAAAGTAAACACTTTTGCGGATTATATCTTACTCCAAAAATTTAGTTTTTTATGTTTCAGCTGTTCGATTGCGCCGGCGCCACGCGCACACACACCCCACATACTCTAGCAATTCAAACTTACATTGCAGTTTATTCATTATCAAAATAAAATACAGTCAACCAAACATATAAAAGGTTACACTGGTCAGTTTAAATAGACCGTAGTATACCGGTCCACTCTGCTGTCATGCCAAGGATGTTTATGCTCATGTGAAGAGGATGATCTTTTCCGTCTATATGCGAATGTGTGTAAAGTACAAGCCTAGTTTACATTATAAATAGTAGTTTAACATTCAAATACATTGCGAATATGGAAACCTTTGGATTTGTGCTGAATGAGACGTGAGCAATAACCTCCACAAATACATCTAGCCAAACCCGCTCTCGCTCGTCCTCGTATGCATGCACCACGCAGGCATGCACTGTCACTATCTAATGCAGCTGTAAATGCCGGATTTTTAAAAACAAATAGGCCTACCGCAACGCAAAAATTCAAAATCTGACATTTTATTCAATTGGATCAAATTAAGTACTGGTCATAATACTCAGATAAATATTTTTCATGTGAGCAACAATGTGTTTTGCTTCAGCAGCGCCGATGGAAATGGTTCACTGACTGCGCAGCACAGCCACATGTGCCACAGTTACGTTTGGAATAATTTTATTTTAAATGCCATAATGTCAGTTGAAAACATTGCAATTGTGTTTTAAAATACAACAACGAACACCACGAAACCATTTAAAGAGGCGCGTTCAGCGGTCTCCGTGACAGGATAGGAAACAGTCAACAAAGTAAAATGATCTCAAACATACGGCGCGCTCTCATTTTATCAAATGATCATAATCACATCTATTAATTTTACAATCCTGCTACTAGCATTTTATTCAGGCTAAAACCCCTTTAAATCGGGTGAGAAAGCATTTTTTTTTTTTCACCTTTTGCACATCCTGTCATGCCGGTGACTGCGTGCTGCTGCAATAGACGCATTTTGCAGCATTAAGGTTAACGATTAATCAATTAATTTATCGTTAATTTAAACGACGATCGATCATGGAAATGATCGAAAATTGACATCCCTAATTCAAACATTAAAACCCCTTAGAACTTTAACAGTCTGCTGTGGCAAAGTGAAAAAGACATGCATTTATTGATTGGAACTGATGACAGAATTCACATTTTTGGGTGAACTGTCCTATTAAATAATATTGTGTTCTCTTATAAGAAAATGGTGTCAACACTGGAACATTTCACTTGACTATTGACTACAAGTCTATAGCAATTGTTATTAATGACAGCCCTGTCTTTGTATAAGTTTTTTCCCATGTATTTGAAAATGTTTTGAATCTTGACTGTTTCACAGTGAAGTTTATCTTTGTGACCACTATTTGGTGCAACACCAATATTGTACAAGTACCTGTTCAAGTTTTCTTTTTTTTGCCCGTTGCTGTTTAAAACTAAAAAGTGTTCCACAATACAAGCATTTTCAGTGGTGCTTTACACATTGTTAAATTAACTGATGTCATAATATTTTTGTCTTCACCTGTTTAAGGCAAATAAAAGCTACTGAACACACTTTTAAGAATGTTTACATGAGGTAAAAATAAACCATGTTCAATTTGTATATTGTGCTGGATGTATTTGCTACTAAAGATAGGCCTATGCTATAATTTTGTAGAAATTTCTGCATAACGGTTTGTCCGTTTATGGTACAGAAGAAAATGTAAATCTACAGAATTTTCCATTTTAATGTTGAGGGAAATGTCTGTAAATTTAACAGAAAATGTCCTGGTAATTTTCTGCCATTTTTTTTTACGGAATATTTTTACAGTGTATGTACAGATTTGCGCATTATTTACTCTATATACAGCACCATGTTCAATTTGTATATATTGTGCTGGATTTATTTGCTACTAAAGATAGGCCTATGGTATAATTTTTTAGAAATTTCTGCATAAAGGATTGTCCGTTTATGGTACAGAAGAAAATGTAAATCTACAGAATTTTCCATTTTAATGTTGAGGGAAATGTCTGTAAATTTAACAGAAAATGTCCTGGTAATTTTCTGCCATTTTTTTTTACGGAATATTTTTACAGTGTATGTACAGATTTGCGCATTATTTACTCTATATACAGCTATAAATAAAGAGATATGCATATGTATTTACATAATACTTGAGAAAGAGGCAATAATTAAAGATGGAGAAGGAATTACAGAAATGAATTACAGAACACAGTTAATGATTCATGTGTTAGCTGTTTAAGCTGGAGATGGCTTGGGTGGAAAAAACTGTTTTTATGCCTAGATGTTCTAGTGCACAGAGATCTGTAGCGTCTGCCTGAGGGGAGAAGTGCAAACAGGTTGTGTCCAGGGTGAGAGGTTTCTTTGATGATGTTTCCTGCCCGTTTCTTCACTTTTGAGTTGTACAAGTCCTGAAGACTGGGCAGGTGCACACCAATGAACCTTTCTGCTGTCCTAACAGTTCTTTGCAGTCTTCTTAAATCTGATTTGCTGGCTGACCCAAACCAGACCAGAACCGTCTGAATACTTATTGTAAAGTTTTACCAACACATTTATATATATATATATATATATATATATATATATGTGTGTGTGTGTGTGTGTGTGTATATATATATATA
>NW_015536510.1:266701-266873 GCF_001515605.1 Sinocyclocheilus anshuiensis | reverse complement strand
TATATACACACAGTATATACATACTGAAACACATCTCTTACAGGATACACCTCAGATTCAAGATATCAGTTCAAAAGAGCCCGATTGAGTTTTTTCTCATATCTGTGTCCATATTCTCTCTCTCTCTCTCTCTCTCTCTCTCTCTCTCTCTCTCTCTCTGTGTGTGTGTGTG
>NW_015536510.1:265611-266691 GCF_001515605.1 Sinocyclocheilus anshuiensis | reverse complement strand
TAACACTTCTGAGGTATTGAGCTTCAAAATGTTTGCATTTTTGCTCTCCTTTGTAGATAGAACCTTTTTGTTTTCTTTAAAAAAAAATCCCAAAATGTACACAGCTTTAAAAGCAAATATAATGTAAATATTTTGTTACAGACGAATAATATGTGAAGAACTCAATTTTGACAAAAATGTCAGATAATTCCAAGGTGATGAGATACTTTACAGACAGACAGATAGATAGATAGATGATAGATAGATAAGGAAATAGCAGAGCAAGTGAGCTATCGTGTCATTGATGCAGAAGCAGTTCAGTTCATAGCGTGCGAGTAAATTGTGAGATTTGTGAGAGAAAATCGCCAAATGGCTAATAAAAAGTTGTACCATGAGGATGTGTTGCAAATGTTATTCACCGAATCTGACTCTGAAGGGGAACATTTCCCTTTTGGAAATGACAATCGGTCGTCTAATAATCGCACTTCTCCCGGTACATCAATGGTGCCGCCGTGCAAGGCGAGAGTGTTCACGAAGCACAAACAAGTGATCATTTCGACCCTTTGCCCAACAGGGATGGGGTTGGCAGGGGTGAACGTGGTCGTAGTGTCCATAGGAGAGATGTTGCTAGAGGTAGAGGCAGCAGAGGTAGGAGAAATAGGGCTGGAAGTAGCACTAGCTCTTTGGATCCAGCGCCCCAAAGAGGTGGGTGTGGCCACGGTAGACATGGCCGTGCTGTGCGTGGGAGAGCCGGGAGACGTGGTAGAGGCAGCAGGGGTGATCTGGATCTAAATAGGGCTGGAAATAGCGATGACAATGGTGGCTGGGTTTATTTGAGAAATGAAGAAGTGTATCAGGACTGGATCAAACACTTTGATGAGCCTGTTGTTTATCTAGGAGAGAAAGATTTGACCAGTGCTGCACCCTTAGACTTGCTGTCCCTCTTTCTGACTGATGACTTCTGGAACCTCATTACAAATGAAACCAACAGATATGCTCATCAGTTTCTAAACTCCCAACAGCTGAAATCCAATTCCAGATTTCATAATTGGTATGATGTCTCTGTCTCAGAGATGAAGGCCTTCCTAGCACTGCATTGGT
>NW_015536510.1:239117-265462 GCF_001515605.1 Sinocyclocheilus anshuiensis | reverse complement strand
AAAAACATGCAAATAAGTTCAAACATCAATTCAATATCTACTATTTCCTGACTATTATGAAATTCAAGATGGCCTCCCCGATGACATCATAATATGCAAATTAGAAGAGTATATTTACACTCCAAATAAACTTTCAGTCATGCCCAACATTTTTCTAATTTACAGTAGATCTCTATCTTTAAGCCCTTTTGAAACAAGCTTACAAGCTTTTGAAATCTTGATGTCAAAATCCAGCATTTTTCCAAAAATCCCTGGCGCCTAAAGGGTTAAAACAGGTTTAGCTGATTTCAGTTTCTACCTGTAGGTCGGTATAAGATGAACGAATCAGTGATCTGAGAGCCCCAAAACTGCTCGTGCGACAGAATGATATGCATCCTTTATTGCTGTGTAACAGTGATCCAATATATTACTGTCTCTGGAGGGACACAGTTTGTATTTTGGCAGTTCACGGGAGAGATTTGATTTTTTTAAATCTCCAAGAATTATTAAAATAGAGTCTGGGTACCTTTGCTCCATTTCAGTTATTTGTTCGGCCAGCTGTTGCATCGCAGCACTCACGCACGCATCCGGAGGCATCCTCTCGTTTTCCCTGTTAACTCCGCAATGCGATCCACTCTGAACAGCTGGTAGCCCGGCAGATGAAGCGCGTTATCCGGAATGGATTCACTCAGCCAGGTTTCAGTGAAGCACAGTGCAGCAGAGTTTGAAAAGGTTTCAGTGAAGCACAGTGCGGCAGAGTTTGAAAAGTCCTTGTTGGTGCGGGTGAGGAGAAGAAGTTCATCCGTTTTGTTAGGAAGGGAACAGACATTCGCGAGATGAATACTTGGGAGCGCAGTTTGAAAGCCACGCGCGGAGCTTAACCAGGGTGCCGTTGCGTTTCCCTCTTCTGCATCTGTACGCGTGTTTGAACAACACAGCTGTACCTCCGACTAGAATGTCCAACAAGACGTCGAAATAATCAAAAAACGGAAAAATATTGTCTGGGATGTGTTGCTTAATTTTAAGGAGTTATTAACATTATTATAAGTTAAAACTTATAGAAGAAGAGTGACAAAAAAACATCAGAAGAATTGCGGAGCTCAGCGTCGTGGCTGCCATTTGTGGCGCCATCTTGAAAGGTGTAAATATATTTATATAGCTGATATATATTTATATAAATATCAACTCTGCATTCTGTTAGTTTTGTGAATTGATATGTTTCATTGGACCGCAAAGAAATAAAGATCATCAGCAAAGCTAATACCATGTTCCCTGATTATATCTCCCAAGGGTAACATGCAAAGCATGAAAAGCAGCGGTCCTAGTATTGAGCCTTGTGGTACTTCATACTCTACTTGTGATCTATATGACACCTCGTCATTCACTGCTACAAATTGATGACGGTCAGATAAATAAGATTTGAAACATGCCAATGCAATTGCACTAATGCCAACATAATTTTGTAGTCTACTCAAATAAAGAGTATTGTGGTCGATAGTGTCAAATGCAGCACTAAGATTCAGTAGCACTAACAGAGAAATACAACCATGATCAGATGATAAGTGCAGGTCATTTGTAACTCTGATGAGAGCAGCCTCAGTACTATGATACGGTCTAAATCCTGACTGGAACAGATACCATTTCCCTCTAAAAAAATAAAAATAAGAACCTAGCTGAGAGGATATTGCCTTTTCCATTATTTTTGACAGAAAGGGGAGAATTGAGATCGGTCTGTAATTAACTAATTCCCTAGCATCAGTTTTTTTTTTTAATGAGAGACCTAATAAGAGCCAGTTTGAAGGTTTTGGGTACATATCCTAATGACATTGACAAATTAATAATATTCAGGAGAGGATCTATGACTGCTGAAAGCACCTCTTTAAGTTTCTTAGATTGAATAGGGTATTTCATACATGATGTAGGTTTCGATGATTTGACAAATTTATAAAATTCATCCTCTCCTATAGTTGAAATGTTCCTCACGGGATCTATAGTGCACCATCTGATGTAATGCTGTAGCTGACAGCTGCATGGTTAGAATTTTATCTTTAATAATATCAATCTTGGAAGTAAAGAAGTTCATAAAATCATTACTGCTGTGCTGTTGGGGAATGTCTGCGTCTGTTGATGCTTTAGTTTTCATTAATTTAGCCACTGTATTGATTAAATGCCTGGGGTTGTGTTTGTTTTCTCCCAAAAGAGATCAAAAGTAAACAAACCTGGCAGTTCTTAGAGCTTTTCAATGAGTAGAAGTCATTGAGAACCCTCCATGTAATACAAAATACCTCTAGCTTTGTTATCTTCCATCTGTGCTCCATTCTCTGAGCTGCTCTCTTTAAAGGAACACTCCACTATTTTTGAAAATAGGCTCATTTTCCAACTCCCCTAGAGTTAAACAGTTGAGTTTTACCGTTTTCGAATCCATTCAGCCGATCTCTGGGTCTGACGGTAGCACTTTTAGCTTAGCTTAGCATAGCTCATCGAATCTGATTAGGTTAGCAGCTCGCTCAAAAATGACCAAAGAGTTTTTATATTTTTCCTATTTAAAACTTGACTCTTCTGTAGTTCTAAGACCGACGGAAAATATTCCCAGCTAGGTAACTTCCAATAAGCCTATTTTCAGGCGCTGCGTAATATCATTGTACCTGCCGCACCCATGGTACGGCAGCAAAGTTCCTTGATTATTACACCGGAATGAGAGTATAGTTCCTAGCCATGTCGGCCTACAAAATCACAACTTTTAATTTTCCGTCGGTCTTAGTACACGTTGTAACTATAGAAGAGTGTGCTTTTGTAAAATAAAGAAAACAAACAGGGTGCACTCTATGTCTTCTCTGTCTCCATGAACTACTCTTTAAAAGCGTCACTAAAATGAACTGAAACTCAGCGAATACTTGATACACAGACATGAGAAATATAACTATAGCAAGCTTGAAGTGTCTACTTTTAAACTACGTCTTATCGAAAACAAATACTCTGTGATAAATTAATCCATATGAAACCAACACGATGTACAGTCTTTCCCGTCTGAGCTAATTATCTTTAATGTAATCACGCCCACGAGGGGCTCATGCCCTTCATATGTAAATATTCACGTGAGACGAGCGAACATTTAAACACCCATATTACCTCCATAAACATGAGGATTATTCAAGTTCATATCGGCTACTTTCCATTTTTGGAAGAAGATGCACTGTGAGGAATAAGCCAGAATTTACCTCAATGCGACAAAAAAAAAGGAGATGCGACGCACAGCTTGATCCAGTGAAGGATATCCTTCTGATGAGTAAGTAATGTAAGTTAGTAATGTTTTTTTTTATTTGCATTAGTTATTGTGTTATTGTGACATAAACTTGAACACATTTACTAGTTGGGTTTTTCCCAAACTATAATTCCAGACCAAAATATTTGAAATCGAGTGAAACATTTTGAATTGATTTCGTATAACACGAGGATGTTTTTTATGCTCTAAATAATATGAAAAATTCAATATTAAAGGACTATGATGAATGTTAGAGTCTAAGAATGTTTAGACCAATGTTTATTATTAATACTATGTTTGCAAATAGATGTTTATAACGTGCTAAACAATAATAATCAGTTTCTCAGATATAAAATGTCCTTTTTTAAGATAGTATAAAGCAGAGGTAGGCAAGTTCGGTCCTAGAGAGCCGCAGTCCTGCAGAGTTCAGCTCCAACCCGGAAAACAAACCTCACCTGCCTATAGCCTTAGTAATCCTGAAGACATTGATTAGCTTGTTCAGGTGTGTTTGATTAGGGTTGGAGCTGAACTCTGCAGGACTGCGGCTCTCTAGGAGCGAACTTGCCTACCCCTGGTATAAAGCATGTGCATTTTTACAGTGCATACAAGTCATATACACTATCCCCTCAGATATTTAGATCATGCTCAGGGGGGATTGTAAACTAACACCCCTTGGTCAGGTGTGTGCCAGGGAAAATATGCCACATCTCTCTCTTCAGCAGAAAGCAAATGGAAAGTTTGCAAGAATTCATAATGGAAACAGAACAGACTTCATACTAATTTCCAGCACTCTGAAGGTCAAGGCAAGTAGAAACTGAAAGAAAAAGGCAGAATGAAAAGTAAATGTTTTGATATATTGTTTTATGTATGTATGAGGGAGCTCAGAGGAGAGCAGGGCAGAAAAAAAATCAATAGCAGCATAAAACTGATTTAGTGTGTGTCATAAAACATAAATAAGCGTTCCGAGATGGAGTAAAGCAATGTCTCAATTTAATCTACACAAAAGCTGCACTGTACTGATGAACTGATATGAGAGAGAGAGGTACAATAAAATCTATAGACAGGCACATAATTGTCATATTAATATTTTCTCTGTGTGCTGTCAGGGGTTGCTAGTATTCATTTATCATCTGGTTAATGGCCAGGGCAATCAAATCACAATTAAAATGTGCTCAATATTGTCATTGAGATGTTTTGGAACAAATTCTCCCCCCACCCCCGTCAGTGCTCCACCCAATAAATTAGAAATGTTGTGATGCATGTAATGGTTTATGGGGAATAGATTATGGTTTTATGGAGCTAATGCAGCAGAACCACTCATTTACACAGATTGGCACTGCGACACATCAGACTGTTCTTGCTCACATGCTCTTAGCACTGCTGTACGCTCCATAAACACGTGTGTTCTGCTATCAGTCATTCTTTGTGCAGTTTTATATTGCAGAAGCTCTTCTGCTGCTGCCTGAAATGGAAATAGGTTGTTTATTTCCTATCTATGGACAGGACCCAATCAGAACATATGGGATCCAAAATATATTAATAAAAAAATAAACAATCAAATAATTTTGACTCCTATTTTCTCCAGACTCTGACTTTACAAGAAAAGCACAGCAGTCAGACTGCTCCACAGGCAAAAGTGCATCATAACATTACATTATATGTATCAGCGTGTCAGCATGCATCTTCTAATCTGCATTTTTTTTGTGATCTGCTCTGCAGGGTATAGAAGAAGAATGTATCCATCTTATTCCTAAATAACGTCTCTAGGTTACGCATGTAACCATGGTTCTCAGAGGGAACGAGCCGCTGCGTCGAAACGCTTTGGGAACGCCTTCAGCGTGTGAATCACGTGTGTAACCAGTCCAATGGATGGGCGAGACGTCACGGGCGGGGTGACGTAGAGACCAGGAATCTTAAAAACATGTGCGGTGGATACAGCTGCAGCTTCTGGTAGAATGAGGGAAGCGCTCGCAGGGATGCCGGAAGTGTGGCAGAGAGTCGCTGCATCTCGTTCCCTCGGGGAACCATGGTTAACCTTCAGGAACTCGAGCTGCGTCGAAACGCTTTGGGAACGAGTATGCCCACGCCGCCAGACTTACAAATCCCTGCCTAGTGTGGAAGAGCACAACTAAGGTGAGAGAACAGAGGAGCCGGGAGTGGCATGAATATCAAGGTCATAGAACCTCACAAAGGTGAGCAGCGTGGACCAGCCTGCAGCGTTGCAGATGTCCTACATAGGAACACCTGACAGGAAGGCCTTGGAGGCCGCCACACTTCTAGTGGAATAAGCCTTGACCCCCAGAGGTGAGGGGAGATCAGAGGACTCATAGGCTAAACAGATGGCATCAACGATGTAAACGATGTCTGTTTAGAGGCAGGATGACCCTTCTTAGGGGGACCATAGCACACTAGCAGTTGGTCCGACCTTCTCCACAGGGCAGCTCTGTGGACGTATGCGTCCAGTGCTTGCACTGGACACATACAGTTAAGCTTCTGCTGGTCAGGCTCCCGAAAGGGAGGAGGACAGAAGGCCTGCAGTATGACGGGCCGTGGTGCAGAAGAGGGGACCTTAGGAACATAACCCGACCTCGGGTAGAGAAAAGCTTTGGCCAAGCCGGGCGCAAAGTCTAAATAAGAGTGGACCACTGCAGATCACCAATTCTCTTAATAGAGGAGACAGCCAGGAGAAAAGTAGTCTTGAGAGTGAGAAAACGATCAGAAATCTCCTAAATAGGCTCGAAAGGAGGTTTACAGAGAGCCTCAAGCACCACAGCCAAATCCCACAGAGGGACACAAGATCGTCCCGGAGGCCTCAGCCTCAGCGCACCGTGGAGGAAACGTTTAACTAGGGGATTTCTGCCCACAGACTGACCACCGATAGGGGCATGCTAGTCCGCAATGGCCGCCACGTAGACCTTCAAGGTGGAGTGGGTCAACCCTGCGGAGAAACGGGCCTGCAGGAACGCCAGCACTGAACAACCGGGAAGATTACTGGGTCAAGCTGGCGGTCTCCCCACCAAGAAGTGAAAAGTTTCCACTTCAAGGCATACAGTTTCCTCATGGAGGGAGCTCTGGATTGGAGGATGGTCTCCACAACCTCAGTTGAGAGACCGGAAGCTACGAGTTTTGCCCCCTCAGGGGCCACACCCACAGCTTCCACAACTCCGGGCGTGGGTAGAAGATGGTGCCCCCCGACTGTGAGAGGAGATCCCTCCTGACGGGAATATCCCATGGAAAGCCGTTGAGAAGGGAAATCACGTCCGAGAACCATACTCGGCCTGGCCAGAACGGGGCTACTAGCAGCAGACAGACCCCATCCCAGTGCACTCTCTCCAGAACTCCCGGGAGCAGAGCAATCGGGGGGAAAAGCATACAGACGAAGCCTCGGCCACGTCTGCACCATGGCATCCAGTCCGAGAGGAGCTGGATGAGTCAGAGAGAACCAGAGGGGACAGTGTGATGTCTCCTGAGTCGCAAACAGCTCCACCTGAGCCTGGCCAAACACTCTCCAAATCTGATCCACCACATCTGGGTCAGTGAGATGGCGCAGACTGTGGCTGGGCAGCCACTCATGACCGCTCCCCAACCAGTGAGGGACATATCCATCGTTAGCGTTACGCGATAACAAGGAGCTCCCAGCACTGGGCCCTATGACAAGAACCAAGGTTTCCTCCACATGTCTAAGGCACAAAAGCATCGCCGTGTGACCTTGATCATGCGAAGCGGATTTCCCTTCGCGGAAACCCCCTCGGTCTTGAGCCACCACTGTAGGGGTCTCATGTACAGCAGGACAAAAGGTATCATGTTGGACACAGCTGCCATCAGACCCAGCAGTTTTAGGAACTGCTTGACAGTGAGTGACCGGCCTTCTCTGACTCTCACAACTGCAGTGAGGATCGACTCGATCCAAGCAAGAGACAGATGTGCCTGCATCGTGGTCGAATCCCACACCACGACCAGATAAGTGGTTCTCTGTAGTGGAGAAAGCACACTTTTCTTGGCGTTTAGTCTGTAGCATTTGGACCAATCAGACACACATTTGTTCATTAGATTAACAAACAATCACAGATCCCTCACCCAATAAACATACTGGGTGCCAGCATGTCTGGGAACGACCCCAGGCCCCTGGTTACCATGGAACCCAGGACCCCTCAGCCAGATCAGATATACTTTTACGATCTAAAAGTATGTAGAGAGAATCAACTCTTACTCAAGTCTCTCTAAAATAGACACATAATGCCCATAAAAATTGACTCTTCTCTAATTCATAAGACAACTTTTCTTTGAATGAACACATATATACTTCAGGTCATTGTGTATGTTGTTACTGTTCTTGTATATTGTATATTGTATTGTATACTGTTTTATGCATGCTTATGATAGAACCACCCATTCATGTAACCTTACATATATCATGTTTGGTCTCTATGAATTCATCTTCGGATGATCTAATAAAATTTATTTTAAGATAAAAAATAGACGATAAAGAATTAACTTGACGGAGCTCAAACTCAAAACACACGGCAGCAACATATTAGTGCTCTGAGAATCTTTAGTAATTTTGCATCAGCACCCAATTGAATTACATATGCAAAATACCATGCTCTAAGACAAAGAGTCTTAAGACTTTCCCTCCAAAAGTGTGTCACCATTGGCTCTGTGACCTCCCGGAGGTGTGAGCTCAATAGGAGATAAAGCTCTCACATCAGTGACCCGCCTCAGTCAGTCTTTGGCTCTGTTAGATTCTGAGAAGATGAGGATGTGAGCTAGAATGCTTCTGCACCTCTTATGTCTGCACCAGGCTTCGGCCTTGTTTTTACATTCACCAAAGATCCTAGGATCTCAGCTGATGTCTCTCAGCTTTTTTTCACTTTCCACTGGGAAGAAAAATGAAACAGAGGTTTAGTATAAGCTGTAGACCCTATTCTAAAACGGCGCTGATGGTTTCACTCAGGTGGTTAACTGACTCTTTTCATAGCTTCATTCTCTGGTTTTTCCTGCTAGTTTCATCCAACACGCCTCATTTGCCCTTTCTCATGTATGAGTGATTGTATGTTTGTTTGTTTGTTTGTTAGACTAGTTTGTGTTAGTGTTTAGTTAATAAAACTCTTGTGCACAAATTACATGAGTTTCTGATTCTGCCTTGCAAATGAATGTCCCTTTACGATTTTGATCCTCGCTACATGATCTAATGCATTAATACTGTATGAAAGTATTTTCTGTGGCCACGAAAATATCCTTTCCTAGAGTTGATATGAATTTACACTGAATGTTCGTTGGACGAACAGATTAGTTGAGGGCAATTTAATTCTGCTACAGTTACTACTGGCAGCTGAGATAAATAATTGTAATTAATCATAATTAATTGTAATTATTTATATACATTTCCCTTTTGAGCTAATTTGCTACAGTCTTAACCCCAGCTCTTTCATGTGAGTGAGAACGACATCTCGATGCCGAACCGCCATCTGCTCTGATTGAGCTAATATCAACCAATCGTCGATGTAATTGAGTATGCGGATGCCCTGGAGTCGCAGAGGAGCCAGAGCAGCATCCACACACTTCTTGAAAGTGGGGGGTGAGAGTGCAAGCCCGAAGGGAAGAACCAGACATTGGTAAGCTTTGCCCCAAAAGCAAACCTCAGGAACTTTCTGTGTTGGGGAAGGATGGAGACATGGAAGTATGCGTCTTTTAGATCGATCGTGACAAACCAGTCCTCGGACCTGATCTGAGACACGACTTGTTTGAGTGTGAGCATCCTGAACTTCAGTCGCATGACTGAGTGGTTCAACAGACGCAGATCTAAAATTGGACGCAACCCTTCATCCTTCTTTGGAACAATAAAGTGCTGTCTGTAGAACCCGGACTCTCTGTCGAGATGAGGGACCACCTCAATGGCCTCCTTCCTCAAGAGAGTGTTTACTTCTTGTTTCATTACCAGAGCCTGCTCGGGGCCCACCAGAGTGGGAATCATCCCGTTAAAATGAGGCAGAGGAGAACCTAACTGAATGCAGTAGCCTTTTTCTAGAGTGTGCAGGTCCCATCGAGACACATTTGGCAGAAGCTTCCACGCTGCCAAATAGTCTACTAAAGGAATCAGTCTCTCGAGACTGACCTCTGGTGTTATCAGAGCTGCTAGCTCGGTGCCCTGAAGCGGAGACCTGGCAGGGGACTGCTGATCTAGCTGCTCTAGAGACCTCCGTGGAGGTAGCGAGCACCCCATTACCGCTACATTCTCAGGCAGAGACTGAGGGAAGCGCTCGCTGGAGACCGCTGTGCCCCGAAGCACCGACGGTGGCAGGGTTAACAGACCGATCTTCTGAGGGCACTGAGGAGAGACGGGCACCGTATGGTGCGGTGTACACTGCTCTTCCCCAGTGGGGCCTGCCCTCAGAAGCCCTGGTGCACAGGTATCAGGGCTTCTTGGCCGAGGCCTTCTTAGTCAGAAGAACGGTCCGCAGATCTGGCTTCGACTTCGAAGACCCCAACCTAGAGTACTGCTGCTCTTGGTCCTGCTGTGGAGGAGCATGAGAGGCGACGCTCTGTTTCTGTTGTTCCCGGTATGAGGAGCCGGTACACGGGTGGGGCTGCTCCTGCCCAGCAGCCCCAGAAGCCAGAGAGCAGCGAGGGAGGAACCGCTGGAACGCCGCTGCTTGTTTACAGGCCTCCTGAAACCTGTCGACGACCGAGTTGACGGCGTCGCCGAACAGGCCAGAAGGCGCAAGCGGGGCGTCCATGACGAAGACACTGTCCTTCTCTAACTCAGACAGGATCAACCACAAATGTCTCTCCGCAGCCACCAGTGCTGCCATAGAGCTGCCGATTGCGCGGGTGGTCTCTTTGGTGGCACGGAGAGACAAATCAGCGGTTCTACCGAGCTTGGTGATATCCTCCGATTTAATCTCCTTGCCCTCATATAGCTCCTTCAGCAGGTCGGCTTGGTATGCTTGTAACACCTACATGGTGTGCAAGCAAGCACCAGCCTGACCTGCTGCCGTCCACCAAGCTGGATGTAGTGCGCAGCGGCTTGGAGGGCAATGCTGGGGCCTTCAGGGACGATGCCATGTCGGGAGACAGATAGCTCGCAAGTGTCTGTTCTACCCGAGGCATCGCCCTGCAACCGCGATCACTCAGCCCACCACGTTGGCGTAGTGGCTGGACGCTGGGCTGAAGATGCGGGCCGAGAATGGTTTCGCCCACGACTTCGACACATCGATGTGAAGGTCGGGGAAAAACGTGAGGCCCCAGCGTGGAGATGGCGGCCTACTACTCAAAAAGCATTCATCAAGCTTGCTTTTTGGCGGTTCGGTCTGTTTCTCGGCGGGCCACTCGAGATTCAGTTTGGCCACAGCGCGAGTCATCACCTACAATAACTCATACTGGGGAGACTGAGGGAGCGAGTCCCCAGCCTCGCCGACGTTCTCCACGTCAACCTCCTTGGAGGAAGACAGGCGAAGCGTCGAGCCCTCATCCCGAGGGGAAGAAACCGCAGTGCAGGCTTTCCGATCCCTGAGTGAGTGCGCTGGATCTGGTGGGTGAGAAAGAAGATAGGGACTCGCCCGTCTCCATTCCCTCCACCAGATCCATTTGCGATCCACATGACGGCAACCGCCACTTTGCCTCGGCAGAAGCGGGGCCACTGCCACGAGGAATGCTGGCGAAGGCTCCCTTCTCAAAGAGAGCCTTCCGGGAGCGAAGCGTGCGAATCGACAAATTCTCGCAATGCGGGCAGTCAGCTCCCTCAAGAGCCGACTCCGCATGCTTCGCTCCCAAACAGACAACACACAGCCCAGCAAACACGTTAATGTGGGGCCCAAATGGGTTTCACATGGGCTACAGAGTGGGCATAGGCATAAAATGGGCATCTTATCTGCGGCCCACTTGGGTGACCCAGCTAGGACCCACATGGGTGAACCCAGGTGGGCTCCCCATGTGGTTCCTAGTTGGGTAATTAATGGGAAATTTGTGCATGGGCTACACATGGGACCCTATTTGTTTTATCAAATATACAAGTGCAAACATAATTAATCCCATATAGGGTGATTACATGGATATATATAGTGCACATATGTGTCTTTAAAATTATTTTTGTTGTTGTTTTGACACTTGGATTACTTAATCAACATCTAAAAATTCCGACACTCCTGCATTTGTACACAATTTTCCACTGACATTTAGCAAAAAAAAAAATGCAGCCACTTTAATTGTGCTGACAACTTTCTCACGAGATCCCATCCCCCCACCACCTCTCCCTCTCTCTTGTTTGAGATGCTTCGGCACTTCACAGAACGATCGGCGTATGACATCAAACTACCGCAAGACGCAGCCCCTCCTCGATCTGCATGGGACAGATCCCGCGTGATTTCATTCATCATTTCCCATCCCCCACCCGGCATGCGCTGAATCACGCCGGCGCAATTATTCACTGACCGCTTTGCTGTAATTTTCGGGAGGAGAGGAGACGTTTGCCATCAGTGTATCCAAGGTAAGAATTAAAATTTTAAAGCTTAAAATGTTGAGCATGTAAATACATTGTTTACAAACCATAATGTTAACCGAAACATAGTTTGGCTTTTTGTCACGTTAAAATTTAGACATCATACACAGCTCGCGCCATATTTTCCTCTTATTTCTGGCGCCAATGTCTAAACGATAATGCTGTATGTCTTTGTGTTCCCTACGCCCTCTAAAAGTTAAAGACACTAAAAAAGCTCATACTTAAACTGCAAAGTTTGGCACCGGGCTGTGTGCTCACGATACAGGAAGATTACAACTGTGACTGTCGTCAGAGATTTGTGCTTTTTCTATTTAGTACTAGGGGTGGCGCTGTTGAGCATATCTACGGGGAACCAGGTAGGAAGTTATTTAAGAAAGTGTGGTTGCGTCTCTCGCTCTCTCTCTCGCTCTTTCGCGTGTAAATAGAGCATTTGAGAGAGAGTTTTTTCCAATTCGGTTGTGAGGTGATTGTGGTTTAAACGCTAATTTAGGGCATTATATGTAGTGTGTTTTGAGGTTTTTGGTGAAGGGAGGTTTTTTTTTTGTATTTATTTTGGTGCTCTAGTTGCCGAATTCTGTTGTTAATATTGTGTGTGATGTGATGAATTACGTTTCAGGCCCAGTAGTTTAATGAGTGACACGGTGAGCAAATTAATGTTTGTTTTTTTAATTTGTTGGATTAATATTGTTTGGGGTTAAGAATTAAAGTTTGTTGAAATTAATTTGTTAAAATAGTGTATTTGTATAGGGGAATACATTAAAAATTATTTTTTTTCCCCTTTCAATTTTTTTTTTTTTAACTTTGCATCCAGATGATTTTTCTTATGCTTATTTTTCTCCCATGTGATTGTCTTATTTTATTGTGATTCTATTTTGTCTTGTACAAGATTTATTGCATTATATTTGATTGTTTGAATTATTCAATTGTTTAATTATTTGCTGATTTATTGGTCACTCATTTATTGTAAGATATTTAAAAGGTAAATGTTCCTGGGCCTGGAATTAAAATTGTTGTGATTTATTTATTTTCTGTTTTCTTTTTCCATGTTGAATATGATGTACTGAATTATGAGATAATATGATTGGAATTGATGTTGAATAGAAAACTTTGAAAAACCCTTTCTTGTTGTTGCTTGTCCTATTTGATTCATATAAAAGAATTGATAGTGGCTCTAATAATTTAATCTCTAATGATTAATTTAATTCAATAATTGTGGTGGTTTTTAACCCTGGCGCCCGAACCCAACCTTTTAAGGCCAAATGCCGTCACACAACGATGAGGTCAAATGGCTTATATAGCAGAGAAGCTAGTGTAAGCTAATCTAGTGTAAATAAGGTAGCCTGGGACAGATGTCGATTTGAAGAGTAAACAATAAGGCTGTTGTACTTTTAACAATACATAAAATACAATAATATTACAACAATACTTAATATTTATCATGCAAACAGGAGTTTCTGCCTTATATAAATCTGCATCAGTTTGCATTTGGGTGTTATTATAAATCATACAAATTGTTATGACTATATAAATGTTTTTGCTTAAATTAGAATTTAAATTTTTTTAATTAATAAGCATTTTTTTCTTACAGAAAGTAATCGGATGGTCTCGGATGTTAATGCAATGGAGCAGCAATTGGCAGACCCTACCTTCCAGAAACAAGTGGTATGTTCTAACATGACCATTTAGCTGAACATGAAAAAATTTTGCACTTACAGTACTGTGCGGAAGTCTTAGGCCACCATTTTGTTTCTTTATGTTTTTTTAATACTGCCTATAAATTTCCTATATGTTCTGGTTGTATTCTAATAAAATCCCTGAGATATAGCTATATAGAGTCATTATACCCAACCCTCTACATTGCGAGTAAATCACTCGCATATGCAACTTCAATTTTCAGATTTTAATCGCCAGTGTTGGAGGATAAGTCTAAGTTTAGAACAGATATATTTTCACTCGCCGAAAACACTGACTGAGCGCTTTAGAGTTTCATCTGTTTTCAGTTCATCTGAATGGATGCGCAGCATGTGAAGGCGCACGACTCGCCGTCGCTTTCTCACACACACGCAGAGAGAGAGAGAGAGAATTGACGCGCTACATGTAAACGATATTCTTTGTTTTCCTGTCAAAATAATGCAGTTCCTTTGGAATTCTTCAGCTTTTAAGAACTGACGGGTTCTCTGATAGTGGGCGGAACTAATGTGCAAATGGCAATCTCATTGGCTGGAGCTCACCTATTATCGTCCTTGATTTGATTTCAGCAAATCAGTTCGAACGAATGCACACAACCTGATTAATATTCATTAATTCAGCAGCTCATTAATCCTTAGTGCATTTTATATTGTTCTTATTAGTAGAATTCGTATCATTATCATTATTATTATTATCTTTATATTTCCCAATTGTTTTTACAGAAACACTGAATGACCAAAAAAGCACCACCACCAGTCCTATGTTCAGTTAAAATGACTAATATGCATTCATACATTGTTATAAAGTTTTAATTCTAATTACTCAAGTTCTATCGTTAAACGATACTTGATTATTATATTATAATCTTGACTGACTGATGTTAAGAGTGTACTTTCAGATATTTAAAAAGCTGTACCATTTTACAAACGTGTGTGTATATATATATATATATATATATATATATTAGGGCTTGCTTAGACTAGTCGAGTGATCGACTACTTCAACCACTAGTCGGCGCTGTCGGAAACAATTGACTACTCGAGCATGCATTAACCATAATGCATGCACAGAGTTTGCAAGTACGACGTGAATTTTAGGATTACAATATTGCATGTAGATGTTACTTTCTATGACAATATCTATGTCGCATGTAAAATTAAAATATGTAATGTAATAATTAGGGGTGTGCCCGAAGCAGAATACCTTATTCGGAATGGCACGGATAGGGGTGTGAAAAACGAATAACGGACAAGGAATAATTCTGCCTGAATATTCGGCTGAGGCTGGCACAGTCGGGTGTTTGCTAGATAACTGTTGAGCCAGGGGATCAGCGCAATATTATACACAGACCTCTAAAGTCATGCAATAGAGTGTGAAGTGAATGAATGAATGTAAACTTTATGAATGAAAAGAGTGTAAATCAAACACCGCATTGCTGTTTCCTCTCTGTGTATCTCTTAGAAATCAGAGCTTGGCAAGAGTAATATCTCCTATAATAATACATCATACACGTTCTATTAATTGTATATATTTAAAAGGCAATGATTTAAATCTTAGGCTACGATATGATACGAATTAATGGAATAAGCACAGCGCGCTCACCAATCAAACAGCCTTGTTGCCGTCTCTGTACATCTCAGTCTCTCAAAAACCAAACCAGCTCTCTCAAGAGTAGGTTAATAATCAACGTAGATACAGATACCTTTTCTACTAGGCTTACATGTTTGCATCTTTATCTTTTGCTGGTTTGCGTGGCACATGCACATTTGTTTAGTGAAGTTCAAAAAAAGACTCGCTTAAAGAGTTCTGCGTAATGAAAATGTGCGCATTGAATTAATTCAGTTATATTCAAATGATCACTAAACGTTTGTCATGACATCTCTCTGTTTCATGATAAATATATTTTTAGAAATGAATGATTATTTTAGTTTAACACGACATACTTGTTCAGTGATAACTATGAAAAAAATATATAGTCATAACGGTCTTATCAAGTAACTAACTGTACGACGTTCCACCTAGTTTTATCCGAATGCAGATACGAATAATTTTGTGATTGTTACAGATACAAATACAGATACAAATACTGGCTTTTACATGAAAATTAAAATATGTAATGTCGTAATTATAAAGTTGTGACAATTTACATATGTAATTGTTGCATTAGGCTATGAATTAATAAGTGTTATTGATAAGAACTATTTAATGTCTTTTCATTTACAGTAGCATGAACCACAAGTAGTCGAGTAACTCGAGTATTTTTTTAAATAAGAAATCGACTAGCAGAAATCAGTAGTCGTGCAACCCCTAATATATATATATGTATATATATACACTGAACAAAATTATAAACGCAACACTTTTGTTTTTGCCCCCATTTTTCATGAGCTGAACTCAAAGATCTAAGACTTTTTCTATGTACACAAAAGGCCTATTGTGGTCTGCGGTTGTGAGGCCGGTTGGATGTACTGCCTATTTCTCTGAAACGCCTTTGGAGACGGCTTATGGTAGAGAAATGAACATTCAACTCACGGGCAACAGCTCTGGTGGACATTCCTGCAGTCAGCATGCCAATTGCACGCGCCCTCAAAACTTGCGACATCTGTGGCATTGTGCTGTGTGATAAAACTGCACATTTTAGAGTGGCCTTTTATTTTGGCCAGCCTAAGGCACACCTGTGCAATAATCATGCTGTCTAATCAGCATCTTGATATGCCACACCTGTGAGGTGGATGGATTATCTCGGCAAAGGAGAAGTGCTCACTAACACAGATTTAGACATATTTGTGAACAATATTTGAGAGAAATAGGCCTTTTGTGTACATAGAAAAAAGTCTTTGAGTTCAGCTCATGAAAAATGGGGGCAAAAAAAAAAGTGTTGCGTTTATAATTTTGTTCAGTGTGTATATATATATATATATATATATGAGTCTGGCGAGTAAACAAAATGAAATACTAGCCAATGGTGATTCAATTGCCAAGGTTGAATAGAGGGTTGAATACCATTTCCAAAACAACAAATATAATGGTGGCCTAAGACATTTACACAGTAATGTAGCTTTTTTGCTACAGAGGTAGAATGTTTTTGTAGCACAGACAACACAATTGTAGTACAAGTATAAAACATCTGTTACAGAGGTAACTGCATATTAATTATGGGAGTGTTCCATAGGAATTGTGAGTAATAGACTTGTATGTATGGACTCGATACACACGGTAGATTACAACTTCCAGTGTAAAATAGCAGTGCACCATCGATTAACCTATGGCTGCACGATTTCGGGGGAAATGTAATTGCGATTATTCAGGTTAATTTTTTGTGTTGTCTCCCCAATAATGATAATCTTGTTTTCCGTTAGGTTGCTGTGGTGGCAGAAATTGGAGGGAGTACTGTGGATGAAGCGACAAGAAGAATGATGGCCTTCCTTTTGGACCACCCCTTATCAATAGAGTTCAACTTTGTTGGCCGGCATGGAAAGCGAAAGGTTCGGGGGCTCAAACTGCTTGAGGTTTTATAAGGTATGTGTACTTTGCTGTTGGATTATTTATAACATTCATGTGCATTCGGTAGAGTTGAGTTTGTCCTTCGTAAATCAGTGGAATCAAATCAGTTTGATTGAATGCAAATAATTGTCCAAACGTGGACAAACAATACCCAAAATTATGAGAATATGGACCAGGTGTACTGCTTATTTTAGTGATAAGTAACTGTTAATGTGTGGTGTAGCGATCACAAAACTCACAGATAATAATAATAAAATTCAAACTTTATTAAAGACAAGTACACTAATACAAGTGAAGTGATACTAAAATAAGAACAAATGAAGACGTCAGATGCAAAAGCCATCTGAAATTTTCTTCTAAAATCATTTTTATCAGACTTATGTTTATGTTCAGTTATTTCACTGTAATGACAATGAAAAGGACCTATACATTGCCTAATAAAAATGAAAATTTTTTGAAGAAAATTTCAGATTTTGACGTGATTAAATGAGATTGTGGTGAGGGGGGCGTGGTTTAGCGGAGTCTGCAGTGGGAGAGAGCAGTCGGAGACAAGTGGTGAGTAAGTAGGTCAAGTGCAAAATGACATTCACCTGCTTCTCGTTTCAGTGATTGGCCTGGAGAGACTGTAAAAAGCCTCAGGGGAAGCAGAGAGAGAGGGACGAGACAGACTGAGGACTCATGGGGAAAGACTGTGGCCTGTGGCTAGAGAACCGCAGAAGTGCAATATAAGTTTTGTTTATTTTGAAGCGCCTGCCTGTCTTTGCTGTTCCCAAGGGAACCATAATAAATTGCCACGAGCCTCAGTCATGCTGACTCCGACTTCTTCCTTCCTTACTAAGAACCTCGTTACACTGCTGCCGAAACCCGGGAGGAAGAAGTCCGGCCGCTACCATTATGCAGTCACCGCCAAGTTCGCCGTTTGCAGAAGTGATACAATCGCTCGCCGGCCTCCACCAAGAGCAACATCAGGCGTTGCTGGAAATGCGGGACGACCAGGAACGTCGTTTTCGCATGCTGATGCAGGCGCAACAGGAGATGTTGACTGTTGCTGTTCCCGGAGCTGGATGGACCAGGAGGGTCGGGAAGGAGGGCCGACATCGAGGACCACCGTCGGCCCCTCTCATCTGCCCCTGAACAAAATGGGACCACAAGACGACCCACAGGCTGCCCCCTATCAAGCTGGCCTGTACCAAATACCTGTGAGTATTAAGGGGCAGTCCCTTGACCCACTTCCTGCCACTAGGGCGGCGGGAAAGTCTGGGCCGGCCTGTTGGTGTTGCGGGGACCCCGGACATTTCATTGACCAGTGCCCGGTGATGGAAGTCGGAGCACTGATCCGGGTCCCGGACGACCCACAGGCTGCCCCCGATCCAGCTGGCCTGTACCAAATACCTGTGAGTATTAAGGGGGGTACCTATCTCGCGTTGGTGGATTCAGGTTGTAACCAAACCTCGATCCATCAAAGCCTGATTCAGCTCGAGGCATTGGATAGAAGCCGCATGGTTCCGGTGCGTTGTGTGCACGGGAATGTGGTGAAATATCCTCTAATGTCTTTGCTGATTCAATTTCAGGGTCAAAAACATAGTGTGGAGGTCGCAATTAATCCAAACCTCCGGCATCCGCTAATTTTGGGGACGAATTGGCCAGCATTTAGTCAATTACTGGGTTGTTTGTGTGCGGATGTATCTTGTGGAGAGAGAACGCTGGAGAACGGAGCGGACGCGCACGTGAGAGAAGCTGAACCGGGACCGCGGAATACTGAGCCAGGGGAACGGAGCGCGAAGGAGAGGCTAATCCTCTCTGAACGTGATGATTTCCCCCTGGAACAGTCCCAGGATGAGTCCCTAAAACGGGCATTTGAACAGGTTCAGACCATCGACGGTCAGCCTCTCCATCCCGACCGTCCGCTCTTGTATCCCTATTTTGCTGTTTTAAAGGAGCGGTTGTACCGAGTGACACAAGACACTCAGACAAAGCAGGATACAACCCAATTGTTGGTACCTAAAAGCCGTCGGGAAATGCTTTTCCAGGCGGCTCATTGTAATCCAATGGCGGGACATTTAGGACAGGCAGCGACACTAAATCGTCTCATGGCCCGATTCTTTTGGCCGGGCATTCACGAGAATGTGCACTGGTAGTGCGCGGCTTGTCGTGAATGTCAGCTGGTAAATCCACCGGCCTCCCCAAAAGCGCCTTTGCGCCCTCTTCCTCTAATGCAGGCCCCCTTCGAAAGAATTGGTATGGACCTCATCGGGCCATTAGAGCGATCGGCACGCGGGCATCGCTTTGCATTAGTCCTAGTGGATTATGCAACACGATACCCGGAAGCAGTCGCGCTTCGCAACATTGCTTGTATTACTGAAAAAGTGCTTGTATTACTTCCTACTTCTAGCTCTAAATTACTCGCCAAGTGGCAAGGACCCTTTGAGGTCACACGGCAAATTGGGGATCTTAATTATGAGGTCGTTCGTACAGATAGGAGCGGGCCACATCAGATTTATCACCCAACCTCCTAAAAAAATGGAGTGAGGCGGAGTCAGTGATGCTAGCGACGGCGGTGAGTGGGGAGGAGGATCTCGGGCCAGAGGTAAATACTAAACTGCAATCTCTAGCTCTGGCCCCTGGGTGTAACCAAACCTCGATCCATCAAAGCTTGATTCAGCTCGAGGCATTGGATAGAAGCCGCATGGTTCCGGTGCGGTGTGTGCACGGGGATGTGGTGGAATATCCTCTAATGTCCGTGCTGATTCAATTTCGGGGTCAAAAACATAGTGTGGAGGTCGCAATTAATCCGCACCTCCGGCATCCGCTAATTTTGGGGACGAATTGGCCAGCATTTAGTCAATTACTGGGTTGTTTGTGTGCGGATGTATCTTGTGGAGAGAGAAAGCTGGAGAACGGAGCGGACGCGCACGTGGGAGAAGCTGAACTGGGACCGCGGGATACTGAGCCAGGGGAACGGAGCGCGAAGGAGAGGCTAATCCTCTCTGAACGTGATGATTTCCCCCTGGAACAGTCCCAGGATGAGTCCCTAAAACGGGCATTTGAACAGGTTCAGACCATCGACGGTCAGCCTCTCCATCCCGACCGTCTGCTCTCGTATCCCTATTTTGCTGTTTTAAAAGAGTGGTTGTACTGAGTGACACAAGACACTCAGACAAAGCAGGATACAACCCAATTGTTGGTACCTAAAAGCCGTCGGGAAATGCTTTTCCAGGCGGCTCATTGTAATCCAATGGCGGGACATTTAGGACAGGCAGTGACACTAAATCGTCTCATGGCCTGATTCTTTTGGCCGGGCATTCACGAGAATGTGCACTGGTATCCTAAAAAAATGGAGTGAGGCGGAGTCAGTGATGCTAGCGACGGCAGTGAGTGGGGAGGAGGATCTCAGGCCAGAGGTAAATACTAAACTGCAATCTCTAGCTCTGGCCCCTGGGGGAGATCACCTCTCACTCTCGCAGCTTGCTGACGTAGCCAAGCTACAGGCAGCGTTTGCGGATGTGTTCTCGCCCCTACCTGGTCGAACAGACCTCATACAGCACCACATAGAAACCGAGCCGGGTGTGGTGGTTCGCAGCCGGCCATATCGTTTACCTGAGCACAAAAAAAAGGTGGTTCAGGCGGAATTAGAAGCGATGCTAGAGATGGGAGTAATAGAGGAATCCCACAGCAATTAGGCGAGCCCGATAGTTTTAGTACCAAAAACGGACGGCTCGGTACGATTCTGTGTGGATTATCGCAAGGTGAATGCTGTGTCGAAATTCGACACATATCCAATGCCGCAGGTTGACGAACTGCTTGATCGGCTGGGTGCAGCTCATTTTTATTCAACGCTGGATTTAACTAAAGGATATTGGCAGATCCCCTTATCTTCTCTATCCAAAGAAAAAACAGCCTTCACCACGCCGTTCGGATTGCACCAATTCGTTACGCTTCCGTTCGGGTTGTTCGGGGCGCCGGCCACGTTTCAGCGCCTCATGGATAAGATTCTTCGGCCGCATGCGACATATGCTGCTGCTTATCTAGATGATATTATTATTTATAGTAACGACTGGCAGCGGCATATGGAGCATGTGCGGGCTGTACTGATAGCGCTGAGAGGGGCCGGACTGACGGCCAACCCGAAGAAGTGTACGGTTGGGCGGGTGGAGGTAAGGTATCTGAGCTTCCACTTGGCCCACGGGCAGGTGCGTCGCCAAGGAGAGAGACGATGTACAGCACCATTGAAAAGGAGTGCCTGGCGATCCGGTGGACGGTTCTCACCCTCCGTTATTATCTCCTGGGGCGGGAATTCACTCTATGTTCAGACCACGCGCCCCTGCAGTGGCTCCACCGCATGCAGGATACCAATGCGCGGATCACTCGTTGGTATCTGGCTCTCCAGCCATTTAAGTTTAAGGTGATCCACAGGCCGGGGGCGCAGATGGCGGTGGCTGACTTCCTCTCCAGGAATTGGGGGGGGTGGCTGCAGGCCGGATGGCTCCCCGGCCTGAGTCGGGCGGTGGGGGTATGTGGTGAGGGGGGTGTGGTTTAGCGGAGTCTGCAGTGGGAGAGAGCGGTCAGAGACGAGCGGTAAGTAGGTCAAGTGCAAAATGACATTCACCTGCTTCTCGTTTCAGTGATTGGCCTGGAGAGACTGTAAAAAGCCTCAGGGGAAGCAGAGAGAGAGGGACGAGACAGACTGAGGACTCATGGGGAAAGACTGTGGCCTGTGGCTAGAGAACCGCAGAAGTGCGATTATAAGCTTTGTTTATTTTGAAGCGCCTGAGCGCCTGCCTGTTTTTGCTGTTCCCAAGGGAACCATAATAAATTGCCACGAGCCTCAGTCACACTGACTCCGACTTCTTCCTTCCTTACTAAGAACCTCGTTACAGAGACCAATTAAATTTTTGTGTGAACTATGCCTTTAAATGTTGCCCTGTGACCTTGTTTACAAAGAAACCATTTGTTTATGATAAAATATTATATCCAATACCATTATTTCCTGAAAAATGTAAAAATGGAGATGTCTGCTTATTTATTGCAAGGGCTTAAATATGGAATTTAATCTCACTTTAATGCTCTGTGTTTTACAGGAAGTTTGAAATTTTTTTTTTATCTTACATACCAAATTACCAGAAAAGAGGCAGGAAAGTCAGTGTCAAAGTTGCTAATGGGTGACAGGGGAGGAAACCGTTCTGCGAGGTTACGTAGTGCAGGGTTTTCAAACTTTGAAAACAAACCACTTGTGGGTCGCACAAAGTCACTTGGCTGCAGCTAAATTTGCCTTTCAATCACACACACACTCACACAGTTCAGTCTAGGGCTGCACGATATAGCCTACCAACATTAATTACGAATTGCAATATCCTTAGTGCAATTTTTGAATTGCAATTAAGTCCGCGATGCGTTGCGTGTTTTGGAGCGCGGGCACGCATAAGTTATAATAACAGTGAGGGTCTCAGAGCAATGTCATTATTAAAAGGCTCAATCGGTCCGCAATATTAATGATAAAAAACTCGCTCACTTCAATGCGCTGTATTCTGTATGACATTGCATACAGCGGAAAATTAAAAAGTAAATTTCTGACTGAAGTAAATTTGTCATCTCGGTTTTTAGTGTTTATTTAAAATGAGACATCTGTTTATTATTTTTTTTTTACTTTTTCACAATTATTTTAATCTTAAAACTATTTTAGATACTTCTGCTTTGCTTCTTATGCTTTGCTAAAAAATTTTGGGTTGTGCTCCGCTCTCCCTTACACACTGAAAGACCATAAAGGCATTTTCTGCGCTGAACCCCACGATGAGTTTAACAACATGCACAGCGCAGATTACAGCTCACTAGAGTGAGCCTGTTTCACGTTTTTATGGACGTTTCATATTTTAACATCTGTAAACAAAGAAATTAAAACTTAAATATTAGTAGTGCAATTTTTCAGTTGTACTCTAAAATAAAATGGTTATTTTTCTTAAATACTTAATCTTTCTGTGATATTAAACTTTTAATTAAGATTAGGCTTAAAGTAATGTCAGTTGTTTGTTTGATCTCAGATATTTTGGTGGGTCGTGAAATAGATTATACTTGTCTAGGTGGGTCGTGGAATGGAAAAGTTTGGGAACCCCTGACGTAGCGGAGAGCAAGATAGGTAAGTCTTAAGATATTCTTGATTTTTAAATGGAAATACAATCTTTAAAAAGACAAGACTTATCTGTTTTAACTGTGAAAAAGTGGCACAGTGGTCGATTAATTGTTCTCTTTTCAAAGGGCCGTTGGGAGAGCAAGGACAGGGGAGTGAGGAGCTGCACTTTCTGTATTTTATTTTTGTTTATTGAATACCTTTACAATTTTAGTGGATTTAATGTAATGTTTGGCTTTAGGGGTTTAATGTAAAATAAGGTAAGCCAAACAGACAAATATATTAGCCCATATGTATACCTGTTGTGAGCGCTAAAAGAGTATGTACTCTATAGCTAAATCTCGTTAAGTATGAATGCGATCCAGGCATCATCCGCCATGTTGACGTTGTCATGTGACTTAAGACGGTATAAAAAGCGCAACAACTTAAAAGATATGAGCGACAGGTTTAATTCATCTCTCTGTAAATATTTTGATGTTTATGCAATTTCCTCATTTTGTGGTCTTGTTAAAGAAACAGCTGCCCTTTTATTGTGATTGTATTATAACCAATAAATGTTGGGTTGATTTAAATTTTTATATTTTTAACCCTACTAATATGACCCATAGTTTAATCCTTAAATATATTATTTTTTTTATTACAAAAACCCAAAATCGTTATCTCTTGAATATATTGATACTTTATTTTATGTGCAAAAGTTTTCATCCACAACCAAAACCGGCTTAAATCTCCTTTGTTTTCTTCTTTTTCTTGTTGAATTTAACTCTCTTGATTCATCCCTCTGGCTTATAAACAACAACAACAAATGCAATATCTTGATGCATTGATTATATGAATATAATGATTATTCAAATATATTTAACCTTTTTTTCTGTGTATATAATCTCATACTATGATGTATGCAAACCCATTATATTTATGTTTTCTCCTTTTTGTCATTATGATTGTTCATTGTTAAAGATATAACCATATTTACCTGAGCTTGTATGTAATTATAAGTTCTGCAGTAACAGTAAAAAAAGAACATAAGAGGGACAGGTGCTCTAACACCTCATAGCATCAGTAACTCCACAACCCTACCTAGTATAAAACATTTACAAATGCAATAAAAATATCGGTATCGGTTCTCGGTATCGGCAAGTACCAAAAATAAAAGTATCGGTATCGGGCGAGTACTGGAAAAAGTTGTATCGCTGCATCCCTAATATATATAATTCATTCATTATTGGTCAGCATTTATCAATACAATATATAGTAAAACAAGCAAAATGTAATTATTCAGAGACCAGATATAATTTTTGATATTTTTTGTACTAGTGGGTGCAGGACACTATAGTTAATTTATGTAAGTGAGGATAGCAAAATAAAGTAAACTGTGACAAATCATACCCAAAAATTCTTCATACAGTGGACTAGCAGTAAAACTGATACAAATGTGGGTCCAAAAATTATTCAGACCGAGTCTGGGAAAAAAATTGAAGTTCAGGTTTGCATGACAGCATGCCCAGGACACTACAGGCTGTCATTAAGGCTAAAGGTTGCCCGACAAAGTATTCATAGTTGTGTAAATACTGTCATACTAACAGCTGTCTGAATAATTTTTGGTTGATTGTAATCTATTACATACCTTTCTATCAAAATTATCTAACATTATCAAGATGAATTTGTTCTGACACAGTTTAACTCTGAGTTCTTGTCATATTTTATTACCATTTTCTAAACTATAGCGAATAAACTGTGATAATGTGAGAAATGTTGAAGGTGACTGAATAAATTTTGGTTTGACTGTATCTATTTGATAAATTAAGTTAACCAACTAACATTATACATACCCTTTTGGTTTCTGTACCCAATATTTAAAAAATGTACAAATGCAATAAAAATATCGGCAAGTACCAAAAATAAAAGTATCGGTATCGGGCGAGTACTGGAAAAAGTTGTATCGCTGCATCCCTAATATATATAATTCATTCATTATTGGTCAGCATTTATCAATACAATATATAGTAAAACAAGCAAAATGTAATTTGTTTTGTCATATGCCATAGCTATGCATGACTACACACTAGACAAATGCAGCCAAGGTGAATACATCTCAATTTTCAGTCAAGTAATTAATTAATGCATTAAGTTAATGAAACAATTACATTTTATTTACTGACAACAGGAAACATGAATAAACGAGTAAAAGAATAAATAAAAGTAACCATGACAATAAATAAATACAAGTCATCGACACATGAAACAAAGCTTTATTCAAACATATTGTTCTAACAAATGTATTTACAGGCGGTGAATCCACATCCTACTGCATCTCAACACAGCTGTGCCAGTTCTGCAGCTTTATTCTGATGAAGAAGCTGACCACCTTGCCCACTTTCACCTGTCTTTGCCGTCCATCATGTCCCTCACTGCTGCAATCGGACTGAATCTGATCATGGATGGGAAAGGGACATCGAGGCTGTCGTTGCCTGAGTGCACAGAGGACGAGGAAGACCATGATGATGCCCCTGAACCACACAACCCTGAACAAGAGCAGGAGAACATGTGCAGGACAATCTGGCTGCTGCTGTGTCTGCTCCAAACATTTGTGTGCTGCTCTCCATGAGCACGACTACCTGCAAAACATTTAAACAGAGAAAAACATTTTACAATTAATGCTGTCAGCATTTCATTTCATATGTTTACAATTACATGCTAATTTTTGTCATTGCTTCATTACTTTTGTGGTGTAGTGGGCAAAACCACTGAACTGGTGTAGTGGACAGCACATTCCAGTGCCCAGTTTATGGCGGGGCCCCTCTCTGACCACAATAGTGGACAAAGGTATGCTACATTTTGATTGGATCTTGGTGTACTAACATAAGCAAACTGTCCAACACCATCAGATAAATAATAATAATAATCATAATAATAATAATATTTTTTTATTTATATAGCACCTTTCCAACACCCAAGGTCACTTTACAAGTCAGGTTTAAGGAACAGAAACAAATAAACATCAATACCAGAAGACAGAACACAAACCAAGAGCTGAGAGCAATATACAGAGACCACTTACAAAGATAGATTAAAGATACAGAGAGAATGTAGATAAATATCCATAACAGGGTACAAATTACAGACTGAGAACTGAAGAGTAATACTCAGAGATAAAAATGTGTTTTAAGAGGTTTTTGAAGGAGAAAAGGGAGGATGCCAGGACAACAGCAAGACGACACCTCTTAGAGGACAAGAAGAAGACCTTTGGTACAAAGCCCGGGAAGGACAGGATTTCCTATTGGTCAAAATGA
>NW_015536510.1:221187-228180 GCF_001515605.1 Sinocyclocheilus anshuiensis | reverse complement strand
GGTTGCCCGACAAAGTATTCATAGTTGTGTAAATACTGTCATACTAACAGCTGTCTGAATAATTTTTGGTTGATTGTAATCTATTACATACCTTTCTATCAAAATTATCTAACATTATCAAGATGAATTTGTTCTGACACAGTTTAACTCTGAGTTCTTGTCATATTTTATTACCATTTTCTAAACTATAGCGAATAAACTGTGATAATGTGAGAAATGTTGAAGGTGACTGAATAAATTTTGGTTTGACTGTATCTATTTGATAAATTAAGTTAACCAACTAACATTATACATACCCTTTTGGTTTCTGTACCCAATATTTAAAAAATGTACAAATGCAATAAAAATATCGGCAAGTACCAAAAATAAAAGTATCGGTATCGGGCGAGTACTGGAAAAAGTTGTATCGCTGCATCCCTAATATATATAATTCATTCATTATTGGTCAGCATTTATCAATACAATATATAGTAAAACAAGCAAAATGTAATTTGTTTTGTCATATGCCATAGCTATGCATGACTACACACTAGACAAATGCAGCCAAGGTGAATACATCTAAATTTTCAGTCAAGTAATGAATTAATGCACAAGTTAATTAAACAATTATATTTTATTTACTGACAACAGGAAATATGAATAAATGAGTAAAAGAATAAATAAAAGTAACCATGAAAATTAATAAATACAAATCATCGACACAGGAAACAAAGCTTTATTCAAACATATTGTTCTAACAAACATGTATTTACAGGCAGTGAATCCACATCCTACTGCATCTCAACACAGCTGTGCCAGTTCTGCAGCTTTATTCTGATGAAGAAGCTGACCACCTTGCCCACTTTCACCTGTCTTTGCCGTCCATCATGTCCCTCACTGCTGCAATCGGACTGAATCTGATCATGGATGGGAAAGGGACATCGAGGCTGTCGTTGCCTGAGTGCACAGAGGACGAGGAAGACCATGATGATGCCCCTGAACCACACAACCCTGAACAAGAGCAGGAGAACATGTGCAGGACAATCTGGCTGCTGCTGTGTCTGCTCCAAACATTTGTGTGCTGCTCTCCATGAGCACGACTACCTGCAAAACATTTAAACAGAGAAAAACATTTTACAATTAATGCTGTCAATTTCATATTTCATATGTTTACAATTACATGCTAATTTTTGTCATTGCTTCATTACTTTTGTGGTGTAGAACCACTGAACACTGAACTGGTGTAGTGGACAGCACATTCCAGTGCCCAGTTTATGGCGGGGCCCCTCTCTGACCACAATAGTGGACAAAGGTATGCTACATTTTGATTGGATCTTGGTGTACTAACATAAGCAAACTGTCCAACACCATCAGATAAATAATAATAATAATCATAATAATAATAATATTTTTTTATTTATATAGCACCTTTCCAACACCCAAGGTCACTTTACAAGTCAGGTTTAAGGAACAGAAACAAATAAACATCAATACCAGAAGACAGAACACAAACCAAGAGCTGAGAGCAATATACAGAGACCACTTACAAAGATAGATTAAAGATACAGAGAGAATGTAGATAAATATCCATAACAGGGTACAAATTACAGACTGAGAACTGAAGAGTAATACTCAGAGATAAAAATGTGTTTTAAGAGGTTTTTGAAGGAGAAAAGGGAGGATGCCAGGACAACAGCAAGACGACACCTCTTAGAGGACAAGAAGAAGACCTTTGGTACAAAGCCCGGGAAGGACAGGATTTCCTATTGGTCAAAATGCAGTTTCTGCCCTTCACACACCAACAGACTGATTCCTCAGGTTTTGGCCTGTGATCGCCATAAAAACTCCTTAGGACCTTTGGACGCAGCAGCAGTGGGTGAAACAAAGAGAGAGATCACAGAGTTCCATCCAAATCCATTCATAACTATGTTCTCAAACCTTAAACTGATGCAAACTACAACACACACATCTTATACTTATTCAGAGAAATAAGTATTCTCAGTGACGTGTAGTTCATCTGACACAAACTCAGCTGTTAATGGACAAATGAATGCATGCATGACAGTTCAATCTTTTTCCATCATGGTTGGGCTTAATGTGTTCGTAACAAATGTATTCTGTTTGTGGTTTGGTAAGTGAATAATGCATTGGTAAAGCTTTAGTGACACTTTTTAAATGTGTGTTTGGACTATGCAAATAAGTTCCACTTATATATAAGAAGGGTGGGTCCAGACCGTGTCCCCCCACTCTGATGGAAACATCCAATCACAGCCTGGAAATGGAGAAGCGCCAGATTGCAATCTCCTCCTCATCGGAAAGAGATAAAGGTACCTTCCTAAAAGACACTCATTGTTCTGAGTCTGAGCCCTGCATGGGAGAGACGATAGCAGATCAACCTCGTTACTGAGTCTGAGTCCCGAGAGGGAAGAGGCAATAACAGCTACACTGTTCTGAGTCTGAGACCTGTCAGGGAAAAGACACTAACAGAGCAAGTTCTGAGTCTTTCATCCAGAGAGACTGTAACAGATACCTTCGTTCTGAGTCTGAGTCCCGAAAGGGAGAGACACTAACAGAAACACAGAGGTTCTGAGTCTCCGGCGCGTCCAGTGAGACAATAGCAGATCAACCTACAGTATGTTCCGAGTCTCCGGTCTGTTACAGGGAAGGCAGCAACAGAAACAACTGTTCTGAGTCCCCTGTCTGCAAGGGTGAGACAATAGCAGATCAACCTCCGTTCTGAGTCTGAGTCCTGTCAAGGAAAGGACTGCAACAGATCACCAACGTTCTGAGCCTCGGGGCCATGAGGGAAGAGGCAATAACAGATGCCAAGTCCTGAGTCTCCAGCTTTGAGGCAGCAACAGATACGACCATGTTCTGAGCCTCCAGCCTGCAAGGAAAGAGATAATCTATGTTCAGACTTCATTCAGAGTCTTCGTCCTGCGAAACAACAACAGATACAGCATGTCCTGAGTCTCCATCCAAGAGAGATGAAGCGGATCGACCAAATTCTGAGTCTCTAGCCCAGAGAGGCAGAAGACACACAGACATCTGCGACAAGGTTAAACTCCGGCGAGCAAACCTTCACTCCAAGGCACCTTTGCTTGCATGTTCCAGATTAAAGACCTTCTGCACCTACTCCAGGGCCACATCTGCGTGTTCTAGATTTTAGGACCCTTTGGTGCTCCAGGAGATCAGCATCCTCCAGCGCTTCATGTTAAAGGCTGTCGAAACGGATTCCTGATCCTTTCCCCACTGCATTGCTACCAGCACAACCAGTGGATGAAGTCACCACTACCAGACTGCTCACTCGACCACAGAGAACGTAAATATCACTTATCCAAACCTCTTCCAGAGACCTTGGCATTGTCGTATATTATCAGTATATGATTTTTCAAATTTACATTAGATATTATAGCTGATTGCAGTTTATCAGAGGTGTAAAGTATTGGAGTAAATGTAATTAGTTACTGTACTTGAGTATCTTTTCGGATACTTTGTAGTTGTACTGAGTATCAAAGATATTAGCAACTTTTACTCTTTACTTCACTACATTTTTGAATGAGTATCTGTACTCTTTACTCCACTACATTTGAAATGAGTGTTGCAGTTACACGTTACATTTTGCATGGACCTAGCTTTTTCTGCAGCAGTTTGTTTCTGCTACAAAAGACGTGCTATTGCCTATTACAGGTTACTGAAAGTACTGCATCTTGTCCGTTTTGCCCTTACTCACCCAAACTTTTCAGTAAGGCTACTTTATGTGAATGCGAGTTCCTTAGCAAGTATTTGTGAATCACAGGTGTTTTATATAAGAGATGAGGACATAACTGCAGCCGGCAATGAGGCCGAAACCAGCATATCCATTGCAAGAAGGCTTCGGCTTTTTAATTTGACTTAACATTATTTTATTTATCCATTATACTGAAGAGACCTTTTTGAAAGATATTGTTTTTGTTTGTTTGTTTTGTCATTTTGTCATTTTGAAGTGTTCAGTTGTTCAGTTATTTTGGTTTTAGAAAATAAAAGTGATTGCTCTCCTCACAAATCAACTCTTTCTTGTTTTTGTTACATGCTCTCTGTGCCTTGCCCTGGACCTTTATGTCACTTCCTGTCTCCCGTGGTGTTTGTAGTCTGTTTGTTCATTGGTTCCCCTTGATTTGTCTCCCCAGGTGTGTCTTATCTTGTTAAGCTTGTTAGCCCCCGTGTGTATTTATAGCCCTAGTTTTTCCTTTAGCTCCTTGTGAGTTGTTGAATGTAATGGTTGTCTGTTTGCCAGTCATTCTGTTCTTTGTTCCCTTTGGTTTTTGCCTTATTGTTTGTTCTAGTTTTTCCATTAAATACCAGCACATAGATCCTTACCTCTGCCTGTTTTCCGCAGCTTCTCCAGAACGTTAGTTTTTGACTGGCATGACTCTTTGACTAGTGCATCTTTGAGCCTATATTTAGTATAAGTAAAATACTTAAGTACTGTTAAAATCAGATACTCTAAGACTTTTACTGAAGTTGTTTTGGAATTGGTGACTTGTAGCGTGTAGTGGAGTAAGGTATCTGTACTTTTACTCAAGTATGGATTTTAGGTACTCTTTACACCTCTGCAGTTTATAGCAAATCTTTCATGCATTTATTTGATGCATAATTTGGTTCTTCACCTTATTTCTTTCAGAGTAGCAACAGTTTATCTTTCCAGATAACGTAGCTCTGACATTGCAACACCCAACATAATCAATTGCTTTTTATGCATCTTATGCACTTTATTCCTGTTTCATTGATGGTATTCATTCAGTAGTTGTTGATTACTCTTGTCTGTCTTTTGTTAATAAAATCCATTTTATTACACTTGTGTCTTCCTTGTGTTGATGATACAGAAAGAGGTTCTACAGGTTAGAGATCCCACCAATCTTTCTTATGTGATGTACTCATAACCAGACCTTAAGGGACACGTGATCCAATATTGTAACGTCATTGATGATGCAAGTATCCATCGCTACACTATTTCGCCTCCCTGGGTTGACGAAAGCAAAATTCACTACATTTAATTGGCATCCCTGGGTGGGCTAACTTAGACTGAAATGAGCCTTCTGTTTTATCAGCACAAGTCAATACACTAAAAGATAACAATAGAAGTAACTTTAGCAGGAAACTAAGTCTTTCACTGAGTCAGAAACCAATTGCATAACAACAGTGTTTCCTTCTAGGCCTGATTGATAGTTTCCCTGCTCAACTCGTTCGTAGTATTTATTAATAGGATTGGTTGCAAAGTGTATAGAATTGTGATTTTTATTACTGCATAGAGCTTGCAAATATTTTGTCCAAAATGTTTGTTAGCACAAGTTGTAATTGTTGATTATAACTAATTGCTACTAGAAATATAGCATAGGATTTTCACCTTGTAAGTAACGGTATTCTAGAATTTGTATGTTAACCTGTCAGGTAAGGGTAACTCCCTCTGCCAAATTATAGACGAGTGCTAGAATTTACACCTCTTGTCTGTGTGTGACATTCATTGTCTTAGTAGTTCAGAGCTGCTCACACTTGTGGTAAACTTTAGGAGCTAACTAATACAAGTGGTGTGTTATATATATATATATATATATATATATATATATACACAGTCGTGGTCAGAAAAAGGTTATTATCGTAAACGAAAACTGAAACTAAGACGAAAACGATTGCTCAAAAAACATTTTCGTAAACTGAAATAAAATAAAAACATAAACGTCAAAATATTTGAAAAACTAAAACGAAATGAAACTAACAACAGTTATTGCAAAACTAACTGAAATAAAATAATAATCATCAAAAATAAATAATCGTTTTCGTAATCATTACGTTCTCACCCCCTAGTGGAAAAATATATGAGCTGTGTGTCTGTTTAGGGAAATACCTGTAAATGGCGCATCATACATGTCAGGTTATCTGACGGAGAGACGCAAAGCAGTTTATAGCAGAGTCTTGCACGGGTCCTGTTAGGTAAACCTGCTTCCCCTTCAGGAACTCGAGCTGCGTCGGAAAACGCTTTGGGAACTCCCCCAGAATGACCATGCTCTGAATCACATATGAAATCAGTCCAATAGATGTGCGAGACGTCATGGGCGGGTGACGTTGCGACCAGGAAGCTATAAAAGCACATGCGGTGGAACCGGCGTCAGCTTTTTGTCATTCAGCAAGCGCTCTGTGTGTGTGTGTCAGTCGCTATCTGTTTGTGAGACTTATTTAGTGTTGTTTGTCCACTTATAAGCTTGGGGACACACACAGTTTGTGTGTTGTCTGCTTGGGAGCGAAGCACGCAGAGTCAGCTCTCTTGCGAGCGTTTGTTACTGCCTTGCTTCGCTCTCCGAGGGCTCTCTTTGAGGAAGGAGCTTACACCGGCGTTTCTCGCAGCGCCGGCCCTGCTTTCGCCGAGGCGGAGCGGCGGCTGTGAGCAGTGTACACATCATTATACGGTGCACATCTCTCCTCAGTGCCCTCAGGAGATCGATCTGCCAACCCTGCCACCTACGGTGCTTCAGGGCGCAGCGGTCTTCGGCGAGCGCTTCTCTCAGTCACCTCCCGGAAACATAGCGGTACTAAGAGGCTTGCTACCTCTTGGGAGGTTTCTAGGGCAGCTAGTTTGTCCGTTCCCTGCTAGCTCCGCCACTTCAGGGCACCAACCTAGCCGCTCTAGTCTTGCCCCGAGCAGGCTCTGGTTCTATCAGTCTAGTTTTCCTAGGATATGATGCGGTTCTGAGGACCGTCATTTTCAATAGGAGACTTCAGCTAAGAGAGTCCTGATGCCATGGCAATACATGATGCAATACACCTCATTATACAGTGCCCGTCTCTCCTCAGGAGATCGTTCTGCCTACCCTGCCACCTACGGTGCTTCAGGGCACAGCGGTCTCCGGCGAGCGCTTCTCTCAGTCACCGCCCGGAAACGTAGCGGTACTAAGAGACTCGCTACCTCTTCTGAGGTTTCTAGAGCAGCTAGTTCGGCTGTCTCCTGCCAGTTCGCCGCTTCAGGGCACCGACCTAGCC
>NW_015536510.1:216850-219943 GCF_001515605.1 Sinocyclocheilus anshuiensis | reverse complement strand
CGCCTCCCGGAAACATAGCGGTACTAAGAGGCTTGCTAAGGTTTCTAGGGTTTCTAGGGCAGCTAGTTTGTCCGTTCCCTGCTAGCTCCGCCACTTCAGGGCACCAACCTAAGTGCACCAGGAGGTTGAGGTGGTCAACAGGGGCTGCTGGGCGGGAGCAGCCCCAACCAACCGTGTTCCAGCTCCTCATATAGGGAGCGTCACTTCTCGTACTCCTTAGAATTTAGAGTTAGAGTGGCGCTCCCGGGCCGAAGGCTTCTAGCGGAAGGCGGATCTGCAGACTGTCATTCCCACTGGATAGTCTTCAGCTAAAACGTCCTAAGGCCCAGGACCCAGGACTTCTGAGGGCCGGCCCCCTCTGGGGAAGAGCAGTGTACACATCATTATACGGCTCTCCTCAGTCCTCAATGCCCTCTGGAGATCGGTCTGCCAACCCTGCCACCTACGGTGCTATCGATCTGCCAACCCTGCCACCTACGGTGCTTCAGGGCTCCGGCGAGCCCGGCGAGCGCTTCTCTCAGTCACCGCCCGGAAACGTAGCGGTACTAAGAGACTCGCTACGGTTTCTAGACCAGAGATCTCATTATTCATTATCTCAGTCTCGAAAAAAAGAGACTGATTCCCTTAGTAGACCTTTTTAGCAGCGTGGAAACTTCTGCCAAATGCGTCTCAGTGGGTCCTACACACTGTAGAAGAGGCTACCGAATCAGGTCGGTTCTTCTCCGCCTCGTTTCAATGGGCTCATTCCCACTCTGGTGGGCCCCGAGCAGGCTCTGAGAAAGAGGTTCTACAGTAACACTCTCTTGAGGAAGGAGGCCATCGAGGTGGTCCCTTCTCTCGACAGACAGTTTGGGTTCTACAGCCGGTACTTCATCGCAAAGAAGGATGGAAGTTCCTGAGGTTTGCTTTTGGGGGCAAAAGCTTACCGGGTTCTTCCGTCGGACTTGCACTCTCACCCCGCACTTTCATGAGGTGGCTCCTCTGTGACTCCAGGGCATCCACATACTCAACCACATCGATGATTGGTTGATATTAGCTCAATCTGAGCAGATGGCGGTTCGGCATCGAGATGTCGTTCACGCTCACTTGTAAGAGCTGGGCTTTAGACTTAACGCCAAGAAAATTGTGCTTTCTCAAGTACAGCTCCAGTACAGTACTGCTCAGTTTGAGTCGATCCTCACTGCAGTTGCGGGAGTGAGAGAAGGCCGGTCACTCACTGTCAGCAGTTCCAGAAACTGCTGGGTCTGATAGCAGCCGCGTCCAACGTGATACCTTTTGGCCTGCTGTACATGAGACACGTGGTTACTTTTGGCCTGCTGTACATGAGACCCCTATAGTGGTGGCTCAAGACCAAGGGGTTCTCCCTGAGGGGAAACCCGCTCTGCATGCTCAAGGTCACTTGTTTCAGGGCCCGGTGCTGGAAGCTCCTTGTCGCCACGTAATGCTAGCGACGGACGCATCCCTCACCGGTTGAGGAGTGGTCATGAGTGTCTGTGGAGCGGCCGCCATCTCACGTGGCACTTCAACTGCCTGGAGATGCTGGCTGTTTCTCTAGCATTGAAACAATTTCTCCCAGACCTAAGGGTTCGCCATGTGTTGGTGCACTGACGACACAGCGGCGGTTTCTTAAATCAACCACCAGGGAGGTCTGCGTTCGCGCTCCCTTTACAGGCAAGCGCACCAGATCCTTGAGTGGTCCCAGGGCAAACTCCTCTCGCTGAAAGTAGTTCACATTCCTGGGCATCTCAATATGGGAGCAGACATCCTGTCGAGGCAGGGGCCGAGGCCCGGGGAATGGAGACTTCACCCTGAGGTGGTGAAGCAGATATAGAGAGTTTTGGCCAGGCTCAGATGGACCTGTTTGCGACTCGAGAGACATTGCACTGTCCCCTCTGGTTCTCGCTGACTCATCCAGCTCCTCTCGGACTGGACGCTATGGTACAGACGTGGCCGAGGCTGTTCTCGGACCTGATTTCCCTTCTTGACGGCTCTCCATGGGAAATTTCCATCAGGAGGGATCTCCTCTCACAGGCGGAGGGTACTATCTTCACCCCCGCCCGGAGCTGTGGAAGCGTGGGTGTGGCCCCTGGGGGGGCACAACTCACAGCTTCCTGTCTCTCAACCGAGGTTGTTGAGACCATTCTCCAATCCAGAGCTCCCTCTACGAGGAAACTGTATGCCCTGAAGCGGAATCTTTCACTTCTTGGTGCGGAGACCGCCAGCTCGACCCAGTTTACTGCCCATTTGGTACAGTGCTGGAGTTCCTGCAGGCCCGTTTCTCTGCAGGGTTGACCCACTCCACCTTGAAAGTCTACGTGTCGGTGGCCAGTCAGTGGGCAGACACCCCCTAGTTACACGTTTCCTCCCCGGTGCACTGAGCCTGAGGCCTCTAGCCAGAGAAGCTTATGCTAAGCGGTGGATCAGGATGCTTTTTCATAGCCTTGAGTCCTCTGATCTCCCCTCTCCTTTAGGGGTCAAGACTCACTCCTTCTGAAGTTGGCCTTCGGGATGCTTTGTCAGCTGCCTTCCTGCATTCTTCGCCACTCCTGGCTCCTTTCTCTCGCCTTAGCTGTGCTCTTCCACACTAGGCAGGGATTTGTAAGTCTGGTCGAGTTCCTGAAGGGGAACGTCTCCAGGTTACGAATGTAACCATAGTTCCCATCTCTCTTTTGTTTCGCCATGTTTGAAACCTGTGTATGAAAGGGCTTCTGTGCTGCTAATTTTCAATGTCACCAATGTGACAGAACTCATCGTGGACGGCGGAAATCAAATTAAACATGCTAGAAACTAAAACTGAAACTAAACTATATAAAAACTAAATAGAAATGTGTTCACAAAATAAAAACTAAACTAAAACAAACAAAATTATTAATGAAACTAATAAAAACTAAACTAAATTGCAATTGTAGTATTAAAACAACTAAAAACAGATCCAAAACTAAAAGCTAAAACTTTATAAATACTACTTATATACATTTTAAAATAAATAAATAAAAAAAAAATGACAAATACATACAAAAAATTTAAAAACTTAACATTTAAATGAAAAACAAAAAAATAAAGCTAAAAACAATTCAAAATATTAAAGAACAA
>NW_015536510.1:208209-216725 GCF_001515605.1 Sinocyclocheilus anshuiensis | reverse complement strand
GAAATAAAACTAAAACTTAATAAAAAGACCTATGCAGACATAATAAATTCAGACATAATTTAACTAAAATTAAAATAAATAACAAATACAAATAATACAAATCAAACGACAGTAGTTTATCAGTAATTCTAAAAAATAACACTGCCAAACTTACATGCTAAAAAACAACAACTTACTTACACATAGTAAGAAATGGTTATAAAAACTGAAACAGAAGTGAAACAAGTAGTAGGAAAGAGGAGAAATAAAGAGCGATACTTATATTAAAAAAGCGATACTTTATTTTAAAAAATTCACAAATATCTAACCTTTCATTGAACTAAAACAATTGAAAATGGGGGAAAATCTCATTATGAAATAAATGTTTTTTTCTCAAATACACGTTGGACACAATTATTGGCACCCTTAGAAATTCTTGTGTAAAATATCTGTGAAGTATTTTCCCATTCATATTTACAATTTTGAGCATACCAGGGTGATTTCTGATGTGCAGCACATTTCTAACAAATTAGAAAGTGACTTTAAGAAAAGAGCTAGGGCAGTGAATATTTTGATTTGAATTTAGAAAATTTAGACCCATTTCCACCATCAGGACAATAATTAAGAATTTCCAATCACTGGAAGAGGACGTGTGTCTATATCGTCCTAATGCACGGTGAGGAGGAGGGTTTGAGTGGCTAAAGACTCTCCAAGGACCACAGCTGGAGAATTGCAGAAAATAGTTGAGTCTCAGGGTTAGAAAACCTTAAAAAAAATCAAACAGCACCTACACCACATGTTGTTTGGGAAGGATTCAATAAAAAAAATCAAGAAAAGAAAATGCTCTCATCCAAAAACAATCCCCAGCATATTCTGTTGTCAGACACAACTAGAACTTCAAATTGCACTGGCTTCTATGGTCAGATGTAACTAACAAATTTGCTTTTTTAGCAACAAACACTCAAGATGGGTTTGGTGCACACAGGGATAAAAAGTACCCCATGTGTACAATGAAATATACTGCTGTATTTTTAATGTTGTGGGCCTATATTTCTGCTGGAGGTCCTGGACATCTTGTTTAGATACATGGCATCTTTGATTCTATCAAATACCAACAGATAAAAAATCAAAAAGTGACTGACTCTGTTAGAAATCTTATAATTGGCCATGTTTGGATCTTCCAACCGGACAATAATCCAAAACCAAACCTTAAAAACAACACAAAAATGGGGCACTGGGCACAAAACCAAGCTTCTGCTATGGCCATTCCAGTTCCCTAACCTGAACCCTATAGAAAATGAGTGTGGTGAACTGAAGAGGAGAAGCACCATCATGGAGCTGTGAATCTGAAGGGTCTGGAGAGATTTTGGATGAAGGAATAGTCTCTGATCTTTTGTCAGGTGCTCTCTGACCTCATCAGGCATTATAGGAGAAAACTCAGAGCTGTTATTATGCCAAATGGAGGTTTCAAAAAGCATTGAATAAAAGGGTGCCGTTAATTGTGTCCGATGTGTATTAGAGAAAAACATTTATGTCACAATGATATTTCTCCCCATTTTAAATTCTTATTCTCCAATGAAAGGTTAGATTTATGTGAATTTTTAAAATAAAAGTGTCCAAATGATTAACAATGCAGATTTATTATCACAGCCTTCTTTGTTCATATTTACGAAGAGTGCCAATAATTCTGACCACGACTGTGTATATATATATATATATATATATAATAACAATGGCTGATATGACCGCTGAAGCAGTGAGCCAGGCCTTAAAGGTCACTTCACGTATAAAGCTTGGCCTGTCCAACCAAACCAGGCCATAGACCAATTATCCCTTGCCCATGACCGGGACAAAGATATAGATTTAAGGTTTCAAGAACTCAAAAACGAGTTGGCTGACTCCCGTAAGGACAATTTGAAGTTGAGAGCTAAAATATGCAGATTGTCTTCAGATACTAAATGCTTACAGTCCTTCACTGACAGTCAGGAAGCAGAGCTGAAAAAGCTTAAAACTGAAGTGGCCACTCTGCAAACCGATTTGACCCATTCACAGAATGACATGTCAGTACAGACAGAAAGATTAAGTGCAGTAAGTACTAATCTGAATGAGACCAAAGCTGAGATAAGGTCAGCTAGGCTTGAAATTTCTGAGCTGAAAAGGCAACAAGAAATAGAACGCAATACTTGTGATCTGCTCAAGCAACAGCCTTCTAATGCAAACGTTACCCAAATCCAGCATAGGGAACCATTGAGTAGAGTACGAGCTGAGGCTACAGCTAGAACATCTTAGAGAATTAGCACGTGATATAGATGTGTTTAACCCCGAGACTTGTGATAACAACATTGAGTTGTATTTAAAGGATGTAAATGCAACCTTGACATACTTTCCTCAGCCTAGTATGGCTGACAAAGTCTTTCTTCTGAGAAAGACCTCTGCACAAACCATTCATGGTTTCATAGATAGACAGAGCCCAGCTATCACTAACAATTATGACGAATTGTGTAAAGCTCACAAAGTACACTCTGTATCAGAACCCATCTGCCTCTCATCTCTCAGCTTTCCGAATTAAGCAAGGCCGCCATGAATCTCCCAGAGAGTACTATGAGCGCTTAAGGAAAATGTATTTTGCTGGTAGAGATGACCCTAGTTCTGAGGAGGATGTCATCTTTAAGAGTTTATTTGTGAGTAATCTATACCCCACCGTTAGGAATCCACTCATACTTCTGGTAGATGTTGACCATATGTCTGCAGGAGAACTGAGGTAGCTTGCAGTGCGAGCCTGGGACAGTGAGAGGGTAGGCACAAACAGGAAAGACAAGAGAGCCAGAAACATCTGTGCTTGAATCTGAAAATGACAGTAAGACACCCTTTCAAATGGAAGTCTCAGAACTTCCCCAGAACAGGTTTGTCCATTCCAGCAATCTCCAGCAGAGCACCCAGAGCCCTAGGTACTCAGGTTACAGGGGACATAACAATCACAGGTATGCCCCCAGAAATCAGAGCAGGCAGTGGGATGACAGAGGGCAAAGACAGAAAAAGGGTAGAGATGGCTATTAGAATGGCCATAAACAGTGTAGTCATTACGGAAGTAGGAAATCTAGAGGAACTGAAAGTAAGGATGCTGAGAACTTAGCAGAGATCCAGCACCTACTTCTTAAAGCCCTCAAATACCTCAAGTCAGAGGAGAACACCTCCAATGACAGAGACCTGGTCTTCTCAGCATAACCAGGTTGGGACCCCTCACCCTCCACCTAACATCTGTGTGTGGACAAGAGCCACGGGGAAAGGGGGGTACCCCATAACTGAACAGGGTCAGCAGATACCCAGTCCTTGTATCACATTAGACATTACCTTCAACCAAAGAAGGGTTCTTTACTTTCCACTTCAGTTTTGTTCCCAGTTTAGACTTTTCAGTCAGTGTTTATAACCTACACGGTTATGATTTTGCATGCCCATGACAATCCCTTTGGATATCAGGAAATTATGTTTTATTAACAAAGTTCGGGAGGAGCACGTTCAGATAATTAACCCGGCCAATTCATCATAAGCAATTACACCATCTATCCTATCAGCTCGAGAGAGAACTTCTATAAATAGCCCAAGCCATCTTACCTTCATTCTCTCTACAGTATTCCAGCATTTGGTTCGCTCCTTTGCCTTTTTATCACAGACTCAATTTTTTCCCGTCCAACGACGAGACCGATACTGGGGATTTTTTCAGATCCTGCGCTGCAATTTGCCGGCCCCATGATCACTCCTTCTCCACCAGACACGGTCGCCGAGCACCAGGCTTCATCGCGGCCGCTGCTCTTCTCGGCCAGCCACACGTTCTCCACAACGCCGAGGCTTCCAACTTCCCCGGCATCCTCGTATCAATTCGGCCGTACCAGCAACTCATCCAATCGGAAAGTGGACAGTATTTAAGCCTGAGGCAAACGCTGATTAATTCCAACGCACCGTTCTCGCAGAGGGTAAACAAAGCGGATCAGTACGATCTATTTATCACCCTGCAAATTAGCCAACCTCACTCCTAAATACACTCCTGCCGCCAAGGCGGTCAATAGACAGTGCAAAGCCCCGAGCTCGCCTCGCTCGACACCACCATCGTCCCGCTTCCGACCACAGCGTTGTTTGCAGCCGGGCCTCCAACTCTCGTAGCAGACGCTTGCTTGAAGCTGCCTCCACTAGCAGTGCAGGCCGTGTCGCAAATTAATTAATTTTCAGGTTTAGTCACTAAAAGCAGGTTTCGTGGCTAAAGTTTGTCAAATTAGCCAACCTCACTCCTAAATACACTCCTGCCGCCAAGGCGGTCAATAGACAGTGCAAAGCCCCGAGCTCGCCTCGCTCGACACCACCATCGTCCCGCACAAGACCCGGCTCTCCTCGAGCGCTGGGTCGCAGCAGCAGCAGGCCTTCAACGAGCCTGGGCCGCGTCCCAGTTCTCATCGCAGCAAAGCCTCACTCGCTTACCGCTTTGGCTCAGCCTTTCACCGTGGCTCTTCCGGCCACAGCGCCGTTCGCAGCCGGGCCTCCAGCTCTCGTAGCAGATGCTTGCTTGAGGCTGCCTCCGCTAGTGGTGCAAGCCGTGTCGCAAATTAATTAATTTTCAGGTGAAGCCGCTAAAAGCAGGTTTCGTGGCTAAAGTTTGTTAAATGACGTTATGACATAAACGGATGTTGATGCCATTTTGTAACTATGAAGCAAACAAGGCGTTTTTCCAAAGTTTATCACCCACTCTGAAATGTCTGAAAGCATTACATTCGCCTTACTGTGCATGTATAAAACCTCACTGAGATTATACAGACGGAACAGACATAAGTTTCACGCAATTCTTCTGGCAGGATCAATTCATTTACGGAAATATTCATCATTCACTGACACGCCCACGGCGCTTACTCAGAATGGATCTAAAACGCAACTGTCCTCGTGTTTTGCCACAGGACATCAATCGTGAGTAAATTTTCTGTCGTCTTTTTAGGACTGTAATATGAAGAGTGTGCAAAATAAATATCTTTATCAACAGTGTGGAAGTGAATAGCACATAACTGCACAATTAACGTTGGTATGTCTATTGGTACAATATGGGTCACATGAGTAATCATGCGTCATCATTTTCAAAAGCCTCCGTTTCCACAGTCCATACTACAATGTGAAAACAGCATTTTCAAATGTATCCGCTCTGGAGAGCGTTTCAAAAGCTCTGTTTTCCTGGACTCCTTGTCTTAGTGTGGATGGAAGGCCAAAATGAGAGGAAAAGATGCATTTTCAATGGAAACGTATCAATGTAGACAAGGCTTGAGGAGTTGCCAAATCTAGCAACAAATTGCTAAGTCGGTAACACTGCAGGCTGCTCAGGCATTTCAGCTTGTCCCGCTAAATGTCACTAACCCTTCCACTTTTCCGTGGCCTACAGCTACAGCAGCCGAAGCAAGTGCGAAGCTGCTTCCACTTGCAACACAGGCCCTCACATCTCAGTATTTCCATCCTGTTATTTCTAACCCCCTTTTTTCCTTTCAGCGGCCTCCAGCTCCCATAGCAGATGCTAGCGTGAGGCTGCCTCCGCTAGCAGTGCAGGCTACACAGGCTCTTCAGGACATCACAAACCCCATCCCCTGCCCATGGCCTACAGCTACAGCAGCTGAAGCAAACGTGAGGCTGCCTCCATTCGTAACACAGGCCCACTTCTCTTCCGCTCCCTCATGCTACTAATAACCATTTTTCTGTTCAGTGGCCTCAGCTCCCATAGCAGATGCTAGCGTGAGGCTGCCTCCGCTAGCGGCACAGGCCACACAGGCTCTTCAGGACATCACAAACCCCATCCCCTTCCCATGGCCTACACAGACGCTAGCGTGAGGCTGCCTCCACTAGCAGTGCAGGGTACACAGGCTCTTCAGGACGTCACAACCCCACCCCCTTCCCATGGCCTACAGCTACAGCAGCTGAAGCAAACGTGAGGCTGCCTCCATTTGTAACACAGGCCCACTTCTCTTCCGCTCCCTCATGCTACTAATAACCATTTTTCTGTTCAGTGGCCTCAGCTCCCATAGCAGACGCTAGCGTGAGGCTGCCTGCGCTAGCGGCACAGGCTAAACAGGCTCTTCAGGATGTCACGAACCCCGCTTACTTCCAGTGGCCTAGAGGCTTCCTCCATCTGCAACACAGGCCCACATATCTCAGTCTTTTCCTCCCATCACTAATAACCCCTTTTTCTTTTCAGTGGCCCTCCAGCTCCCATAGCAAACCAAACATTTTCAACATGTTATCAGAGGCTATCTGCTGGATGCTCTCAAATAATTACGCAATCCCCTACCTCATCCACCTTTTAGACCATTTTTCATTCATCTTGCCTCCTGGCTCCATCCCAGCCACGCATCTAAAGTTATATAGAGTTATAGCCTCTAGTCGCCACAGCGGCCCTGTGGGGGAAAGATTGATCCACAACCAGCATCGTAGCGCATTGTGATAATGAAGCGGCCGTGCATTGCATCAATAAAAGCCGGTCCCATTCCCCTGCATTAATGCCTTGTAGCGAATCAGCTCAAGGGGAAATATGAATAATTAATCATAACTAGTTATAATTAATTATAAATATTTAGATCCGCTGTAAGTATTTACTTGACCTCTCAGGGTCAACTGTCTGACAATTCTAAGAACGTTAATTTCCTGGTTAAGGGAAATAACTTTCTTACTGTACAATTCTACACAGAGCCTGTAGCATAAATTCTACTTCCCACTCATCTCTTCTTCCCACTGCCGCAGCACTGCCCGCTTCCGCAGAAGCCTCTTTTTCTTTTCAGATACCGCAGCAGTACTCACTCCCGCAGGAGCCCGTACCTTTATTTCCCACTGCCACAGCAGTGCTTGCTTCTGCAGAAGCCTATATCTTTACTTCCAACTGACGCAGCAGTGCTTGCTTTAGCAGAAGCCTATATCTTTACTTCCAACTGCCGCAGCAATGCTCGCTTCCGCAGAAGCCACATTCTCTTTTCAGATACCACCGCAATTCTACTCCAAGCGTTATCTAGCACCCCACCAACCTTAAGTTCTGCAAGTTTTGGGGGGTTATCAATGCCCCACTCTGGCTGCTGTCCCGCGCTAATTGCATCTTTTGGGGGGAGCGCTCTGGGTCCGAGAGCTAAATGCCGAGCTCGGACCCCTCTCCCCGGACAGGGGGAGTACCCTGGGTTCGGGAGGAATTACCGAGCTCAGAGCCCTCTTCCCGGACAGCACGCCAAATATGCATAACCTTTACTCTGTTTATTATATGTAAGTGTAAACTCGTGAAATTATGTTTTATTAACAAAGTTCGGGAGGAGCACGTTCAGATAATTAACCCGGCCAATTCATCATCAGCAATTACACCATCTATCCTATCAGCTTGAGAGAGAACTTCTACAAATAGTCCAAGCCATCTTACCTTCATTCTCTCTACAGTATTCCAGCATCCCTCCACCACCCCGACTCCTCAATATCGGCCCGTTCCTACCCCAGCACAGGGGGAGCACTCTGGGTCTGGGCTAAATGCTGAGCTCGGACCCCTCTCCCCGGACAGGGGAGGTACCCCGGGTTCGGGAGGAATTACCGAGCTCGGAGCCCTCTCCCCGGACAGCACGCCAAACACGCATAACCTTTACTCTGTTTATTATATATAAGTGTGAACTCGTGAATACGGTTACGTTTGCACACAGTACGATTATTTACTAGCGTGACAAACACATTCAAACACAGTGCGAGAAAGAGCCACTCTGCTGCACAAACGCATGTCTACCATGTGTTGCCTGTTTTCATGTTTGGTTTCAGTAACTTACAGTGACAGAGAAATGAGCTGTGTGTCATCTGAATGTTTTAGATCCAGTCTCCACCGGAGCCGCTCCCGTCAGCCGCTCCCGTCAGTTTTGTGTTTTGCGCGTGATTAAAATGCTTCGCTCTCCATCCAAATATAAAAGCTGCTGTCGGTTAATGAAGATTTGATGGATGAACTCGTGGTTCGATTGAACTCTTGTCGTGAGAAAGTAATAAGACTTTAAGTTTTGTGGACGTCATCATCTTTGATATTACATTGGTCACTGTTGCTATGGTTACTGGTAAGGACTATGGGCTTGACTTCTGTTGCACGTTCATACAGATGGAATTCAAGACGCTACTGTAATTTGCTGTGTGAACGGGACATTTTGAAACTCACACCTGTAAGTAAATGTGGTTGTCAATCCCAAAAACTGACAGTGTGAATGTAGCCTATAATACATCCAGATCAAACCGGTTTCATAAAAGTTAGACTAGCATCCACCAATACACGCAGACCTTTCAACTTAATGCATTATTCTTCTATTCAAAAAGCAAAAACCATCATAGTTACTCTGGACGCAGAACAAGTTTTTGATAAGGTCAACTGGAAATTCCTGTTTTCCACATTAGAGAGATTTGGTTTTGGGGAGTCATTCATTAACTGGATCAAAATTCTGTATACCGTGATATATCGCATTACCGAATACCGGCACAAGTCTAGTACACACGGTGTGTGTGTGTGTGTGTGTGTG
>NW_015536510.1:190176-206784 GCF_001515605.1 Sinocyclocheilus anshuiensis | reverse complement strand
GGGGGGGGGGGGGGGGGGGGTACCCCGGGTTTGGGAGGAATTACCGAGCTTGGAGCCCTACAGCATGCCAAATACGCATATAACCTTTACTCTGTTTATTATATGTAAGTGTGAACTTGTGAAAGGGGAGTCAAGCCCCATATGATACTACTGACCAACTAGTTTATTTGCCACGTGTAAAGTAAAACATTGCAGATCACAGTTATTGTTGTTCTAATTTATTGTTTTCAGTTCTAAGCATCCAATCTCCCTTAAAAGTCATCCTTCCAAAGAAAGGAAGAGTTTGATTGGACCTGTGTTGCAGTCCTCTAGAGGCAACTGCAGACTTTAGACAGAACACTCAAATTTACAACCTCCACTGCTGGTCAATATACAGCCCCTTGAACTACACCATCCACAGTGCAGCCAAGATAATGGATGTCATACAACATGACCACTCTCATGAATTGGTCTGTATATTAACCCTCTAGGGTCCGAGGGTGTTTTGGGGCCTGGAAAAGTTTTGACATGCCCTGACATTTGTGCTTTTTTCAGTTGCTTACAAAACATTTGAATGTCTAAAGTTTAATAACACTGTAATCCACACAAACTGGGCTACAATAATATGTGAGCAGCATGTATGTACGTGATTGTGTTTTTGAGAAAACAAAGTTTATGCCTGCTTAGTGAAAAACTACAATTTTAAAGTCACTGAAATAAGGCCATAAAACACATACAGAACATTTGATCACAAGACTTTTGAGAACTGATCTTGAAGTCTAGAGTTTTGGGCGTGGTCACATTAGCGATAATGAGGGCGACGGCCAAGACTTGACATCGCGTTGGTTTCATACTGATTACTTTGTCACATAATATTTGTTTTCGTCATGACTTACTTCGTTTAAAAGTAGACATGTTAAGCTTTCTATAGATATATCTGTCATGTGTGTGTGTCAAATATTCGCTGAGTTTCAGTTCAAACAGATATGCACGGAGAATGAGACGGCTAAAAGCACACTCTGTTTATTTTCTTTATTTTGCAAAAGCACAATGATTTGTTGATATTGTGAGTGTACACAAATAAAAGTAGACCCTTTACAGATTTAAATGCTGTATTACTCTTATATGTACGGTCAAGTATGAAGGAGCATTTTAGTTCTTTTCGCTGTCAACATTCAAATCTGCAAAAAGTTCCGCCGGTTGAACTGTCGACCCCAGGAGGTTAATGCAATATTTAGTTATGATTTAAGATATAAAAATACCATGAGCTGCATACAAAACACATACAGAAAATACATCGTCATAATCACGTCTATTTGCTTTCATATTTCATGTGTAGAAAAAGAGTGAACACGCTCTGACTCATAACACTTGCGCACGTGGAAGAAAATGGACGGTGCTCTACTGTGATTACATAATTCAGTGGAAAATTAATAGAAATGTTATTCTGTATAAAGAACATGTGAGAATAAATCTGTTCTCAAATACCAACGATAACAAAATCTCAGCATCCACTCTCTTCTCTTATCCAGGATACGCTTCTTCCATGTTTGTTTACACTGGTTTTCGAAACAGCGCCGCCACTCTTGCCTTTTTGTGCAACAGCAGCTGTTCCGGTCACGTGATCCTAGCTCAAATCTTATTGGACGGCCCGTGTTTTTGCTCTGCGAAACTAAAAAGATTTGTCGGACTGGTTCGAAAAAAAACATTCACATTTTCGGTGCGCGAATGTCCGCACTCTATGTGGAAGCATCCATAGAATTCTATTGTTTCATTCCAGCGCGTCATCACATCCGATATTCGTTCCGCTTTTTCGCGCTCAGTGTGGAAAGGCCTTTAGAGGGCAAGAAGAAGACCTTTGGTACAAAGCCCGGGAAGGACAGGACTTCCTATTGGACAAAATGCAGTTTCTGCCCTTCACCCACCAACAGACTGATTCCTCAGGTTTTGGCCTGTGATCGCCATAAAAACTCCTTAGGACCTTTGGACGCAGCAGCAGTGGGTGAAACAAAGAGAGAGATCACAGAGTTCCATCCAAATCCATTCATAACTATGTTCTCAAACCTTAAACGGATGCAAACTACAACACACACATCTTATACTTATTCAGAGAAATAAGTATTCTCAGTGACAGTGATGTGTAGTGCAACTTACAGAAATCTTACACAAATTCAGCTGTTAATGGACAAATGAATGCATGCATGACAGTTCAATATTTTTCCATCATGTTTGGGCTTAATGTGTTCGTAACATTGCCAAATGTATTCAGGTTGTGGTTTGGTAAGTGAATAATGCATTGGTAAAGCTTTAGTGACACTTTTCTACATGTGTTTTTGGACTATGCAAATAAGTTCCACAGGAGGAAAGAAGGGTGGGCCACACCGTGTCCCCCCACTCTGATGGAAACAGCCAATCACAGCCTGGAAATGGAGAAGCGCCAGATTGCAATCTCCTCATTGACACTCATTGTTCTGAGTCTGAGCCCTGCATGGGTGAGACGATAGCAGATCAACCTCGTTACTGAGTCTGAGTCCCGAGAGGGAAGAAGCAATAACACCTACACTGTTCTGAGTCTGAGCCCTGTCAGGGAAAAGACACTAACAGAGCAAGTTATGAGTCTTTCATCCAGCGAGACTGTAACAGATACCTCCGTTCTGAGTCTGAGCCCTGCATGGGTGAGACGATAGCAGATCAACCTCGGTACTAAGTTTGAGTCCTGAAAGGGAGAGACACTAACAGAAACACAGAGGTTCTGAGTCTCCGGCGTGTCCTGTGAGACAACAGCAGATCAACCTATGTTCTGAGTCTCCGGCCTGTTACAGGGAAGGCAGCAACAGAAACAACTATTCTGAGTCCCCTGTCTGCAAGGGTGAGAAAATAGCAGATCAACCTCCGTTCTGAGTCTGAGTCCTGTCAAGGAAAGGACTGCAACAGATCACCAACGTTCTGAGCCTTAGGCCCATCAGGGAAGAGGCAATAACAGATACCAAATCCTGAGTCTCCAGCTTCGATATAAAGCCCATTTCTGAGAAGTACATAAAAAGTAGACTAAAAGTATACTTTCCTATTTTTAGTTTAAAAGAAATACACTAATAGCACACTTGAATAAACTTCTTTTTTGTAAGGGGCATTTCTCAGACCACATTGCTAAAACTGCCCGGTAAAGCTTTAGTGACACTTTTCTAAATGTGTTTTTGGACTATGCAAATAAGTTCCACAGGAGGAAAGAAGGGTGGGCCACACCGTGTCCCCCCACTCTGATGGAAACAGCCAATCACAGCCTGGAAATGGAGAAGCGCCAGATTGCAATCTCCTCCTCATCGGAAAGAGATAAAGGTACCTTCCTAAAAGACACTCATTGTTCTGAGTCTGAGCCCTGCATGGGAGAGACGATAGCAGATCAACCTCGTTACTGAGTCTGAGTCCCGAGAGGGAAGAAGCAATAACACCTACACTGTTCTGAGTCTGAGCCCTGTCAGGGAAAAGACACTAACAGAGCAAGTTATGAGTCTTTCATCCAGCGAGACTGTAACAGATACCTCCGTTCTGAGTCTGAGCCCTGCATGGGTGAGACGATAGCAGATCAACCTCGGTACTAAGTTTGAGTCCTGAAAGGGAGAGACACTAACAGAAACACAGAGGTTCTGAGTCTCCGGCGTGTCCTGTGAGACAACAGCAGATCAACCTATGTTCTGAGTCTCCGGCCTGTTACAGGGAAGGCAGCAACAGAAACAACTATTCTGAGTCCCCTGTCTGCAAGGGTGAGAAAATAGCAGATCAACCTCCGTTCTGAGTCTGAGTCCTGTCAAGGAAAGGACTGCAACAGATCACCAACGTTCTGAGCCTTAGGCCCATCAGGGAAGAGGCAATAACAGATACCAAATCCTGAGTCTCCAGCTTCGATGCAGCAACAGATAAAACCATGTTCTGAGCCTCCAGTCTGCGAGGAAAGAGATAATCTACGTTCAGACTTCATTCAGAGTCTTCGTCCAGCGAGACAACAACAGATGCAGCACGTCCTGAGTCTCCATCCTAGAGAGACGAAGCGGATCGACCACATTCTGAGTCTCTAGCCCAGAGAGGCAGAAGACACACAGACATCTGCAACAAGGTTAAGCTCCAGCGAGCAAACCTCCAAGGTACATTTGCTTGCATGTTCCAGACTAAGGATCTTCTGCACCTACTCCAGGGCCACATCTGCGTGTTCCAGATATTAGGACCCTTTGGTGCTCCAGGAGATCAGCATCCTCCAGCGCTTCGTGTTCAAGGTTGTCGAAGCGGATTCCTGCTCCTTTCCCCACTGCATTGCTACCAGCACAACCAGTGGATGAAATCACCGCTACCGGACTGCTCACTCGACCACAGAGAACGTAAATATCACTTATCCAAACCTCTTTCAGTAACCTTGGCATTGTTGTATATTATCAGTATATGATTTTTCTAATTTACATTAGATATTATATAGCTGATTGCAGTTTATAGCAAATCTTTCATGTATTTGTTTGATGCATAATAGGGTTCTTCACCTTATTTCTTTCAGAGTAGCAACAGTTTATCTTTCAAGATAACGTAGCTCTGACATTGCAACACCCAACATAATCACTTGCATTATTCCTATTTCATTTATGGTATTCATTTAGTAGTTGTTGATTACTCTTGTCTATCTTTTGTTAATAAAATTCATTTTATTACACTTGTGTCTTCCTTGTGTTGATGATACAGAAAGAGGTTCTACAGGTTAGAGATCCCACCAATCTTTCTTATGTGATGTACTCATAACCACACCTTAAGTGCCACGTGATCCAAATATCATAACGTCATTGATGATGCGAGTATCCATCACTACACTATTTCGCCTCCCTAGGTTGGTGAAAGCAAAATTCACTACACTGGTAAGCAGAAGGTTGCTGGTTCGATCTCCACAGTCGTCACCACCGGTGTGTCCTTCAGCAACGCTCTTTACTCCAGGTTGCTGCAGGGGGATTGGGGGTCCCTGTAATAAAAGCACTGTAAGTCACTTCAGATAAAAGTGTCTGACAAATGAATAAATGTAAATATGATTTTTGTAAATCCTTTCAACCCTGAATAAAAGCAGGAGAACATGTGCGGGACAATCTGACTGTCACTCTTGTCTGCTCCAAACATTTGTGTGCTGCTCTCCATGAGCACGACTATCAGTAAAACATTTTACAATTAATATTGTCAGCATTTCATTTCATAGGTTTACAATTACATGCTAATTTTTGTCATAGCTTCATTACTTCTGTGGTGTAGTGGGCTAAAGCACTGCACTGGTCAGCAGAAAGTTGCTGGTTCGATCTCCGCAGTCATCGCCACCGCTGTGTCCTTCAGCAAGGCTCTTTACTCCAGGTGGCTGCTGGGGGATTGGGGTCCCTGTAATAAGAGCACTGTAAGTCACTTCGGATAAAAGTAAAATCAATAAATGTAAATATGATTTTTGTAAATCCTTTTTTGTGTCTTGGGCAAAAACGCTTAATAAAGCTGCTTATTTTTTAAAGTTTATTTCTTCAAGGTACTACTAAAATATAAATGCATATATTTCATACAGTTTCTATTTGGGGGGTTTAAAGGGTTAGTTCATTCAAACATATAAATTCAGTCATTATTTACTTGCCTCCACACTGTTCAATACTTGTTTTTTTTTCTGAACACAAAAGTTGATTTTAGTTGAGTTTGTCCTGCTGGTTTCTGTTCATACAATATCAGTCAATGGAGCCTGATTTTCAGAAGTTTCATGACTTTATTTCATGATGCTTTTGAAGCTTCTTAAACTCCATTGACTTATGTTGTATGAACTGAAACCACCAAACTCACATCCTCAGCATCTTTTGGTCTTTCTCTAGATGTTCTCGCTGGCTATGGGCTCACTGAGGATGAAGAGGCCACAGCAACATCTGGTCCAGATGAGGAGGTAAGGGTAGGTGGAGTGATGGAGCGTCTCATCCATGTCACTGGACCATTTCCAGGATGCTGCTGTGGACTTCTCCATCCTCACTGCTCACACCAGTCTGCAGACATTTCAGATGTCTGCACAAATGCACAAACACAATACAAAAGCAGTCATTTTAAGCACAAACACAATACAAAAGCAGTCATTTTTCATTTCTTGGAGTTATGATTGATGATAAGCTGCCCCTTACCAAAAAGTAGTATACTTCAAGTTTATTTTATTAAGTATACTTAAGTAAAGTTCAAGTATTTTTTAAGTATACTTTATGTAGTAAGTATACAAATATCGGTGTACTAGTAGTATACTTTAAGTGTACTATTTCAATACTCCTTGGGACTAAATACTGCTTTTATTGTCCTCATTTGTAAGTCGCTTTGGATAAAAGCGTCTGCTAAATGACTAAATAAATAAAATTAAATAAGTAAAATTTAACAGCACAATGTCATTTGATTTCTGTATTAGAAGTAACAGAAAGATCTTACTTTATATTTTTGTTTCAGGTTTTCCCTTTTTTTCACAAATGCCGCCATCACCTTGCCTTGCAGGTACTGCTCCACCACAAAACCCCTGCAGCAAATGCACATACATCAAAAATCAGAAAGTAAGTTTCATAAAAAATAAAGAAATAAACAACATTTTGAACAAAAAGCTGAAAGAAAAAAGACTATGAATTGGATTCAGACCGATAATCAAAACGTAGATAGAGTCGATCAACACCCCAATGCTTGACAGTCATTATTACCTCTTCATTGGTCGACATTTTATTCCATTACGTTACACAGTTTTGATGATGTTTTATGTCTGATGATCGTGTTAGATTACATGTGGAAGGATCTGTTGTTTCGGTTTCTTCTCACAAAACCCCTGCAGCAAATGCACATACATCAAAAATCAGAAAGGTGCTGTGATAACTCTGTTTGAAATTACAATAATTAAAATAAACTACAACTTAAGATTTAAAATATGTTTTATTCATTTCTGTAGTGTACTCACTCAAAGCCTTTGATGGCAGCATTCCTTCATCAGTCACTCTGCAGTGGATAAATACACTTGTGTCTCTCTGTTCCTGTAACATCCAGACAAGATTCAAGTGACCTCTATGATTTATCTGCTCAATACTGCATTTACATGTTGTGTTAACTCACTTTTTATCTAACACAAGTGTTCCACAATTTATCAACAAGTACTAATGGACAAATTAAATAGATAACTTATATTTAGTTAGTTGTTTATTTACATTACTTACATTCATCTAATGTAAACAGTGTTGACAACAGTGAATTCAACATAATAGCGCACATTTCATTTCATTTATTTATTTAATCAGGGACAATGCACATGAATAGTACATAAATATGTAAAATGCGCCAGATTTAGCCAACACTGGCTAATTTTCATCCGTAGTCCCTTTGAGGCAGGTTGATGTAAAGGACAGGGAGAAAATATAAACAAAGAATATTAATACACCAAGTTAAGAACAAGGAGAAAATAGTAAAGCAGAAGAAAAAATAAACTAAGACTATGGAAACACAAAATTACAGACTACCATACCATATCCATAAATCACTATAAATGATCACAATTTGGATGGGTCAATGACCATATTTTCAGCTTTTTCGAGAAACCACAGTGTCCTGTTAACTGTTTTAATTCTTTCAACTCTACTGGGAGTCTATTCCACTCATGTGTTCCTCTAAAAGCAAAAGATAATTGACAAAAGGTAGTTTTTCTTAATGGCCCATTAAGATCACCTCTAATACCGGCACGTGTATACCGTCCTGTTATCTGATTTATGTAGGCTAATCCTTAAAAACTGGTGGAGCAAAACCATTTAAGATTCTAAAAATAAGTACCAAATCAGCAAATTGAATCACATGTTCCCAACTTAACTTTTTCCCCGCCAGCATTTTTTTAAAAAGTTGCCAGCCACCGCAAGTGATTTTGATGATTTTCATTCAAATTTGATGGCCTCCAGTATATTTAGCTGTATGAATATTTGAATATGCAATACACCAAAATAAAGATAAGAGGCTCTTAAATATAAAATAAAATATATAAAAAATACATAATTTTGAGCAAAAAGGTGAGAAAATCAAATTTTTATCAAAAACTACATCTGGATAATATTCAGTATGATTATCAAAGCATACATCTAGTAAACCACTTCCATCAATACCTCCAAAGCTTGCACAGACATATACCACTTCCTGGATCAACATTTTACTCTGTAACATTATGCAGTTTTCATTTACATGCTGTCTTTGGCGGGGAAGCGTTTTTTTTGTAAAAGATGAGATAACTCGTCAATGGCGGGGAAAGAGTTAAAATAGAACACTTAGTTAATATGCTACAATGGCGAAAACGATTTGGTTTTTATCCAAGACCTTAAGAGTTTGTTTATAAATAATTTCAACTGGTTTAAGAAAAGACCTACATGTTTGAGTCCAGGTAGTCATGCAATATGTAATATGAGGAATAATCATTGAATTCATGAATAGAACTGCTGCTTCACTGGTCAACTATTTCTGATAAATCTGAAATTCGCTAAGTTAAATTTCACTATATTTAACACTTTCTTCACATGTGTTTTAAAAGTAAATGTAAACATGAGTTGATAAGCCATTGTGCAACTTGATTCAAGGTTTCAGTCCATTTTTGTGCAGGCTGTTGTTGACTTTTTGCATGTACATACAACACAACATCATCTGCATACATTTGACAAATGACATCTGGAGGACATACATTTGGTAAATTATTTACATATATACTAAACAATAAGGGGCCTAAAATAGAACCTTGTGGAACTCCAACATTATAATCCAAGTAATCTGATGTTGCATTTATAATCCGTACACATTGGTTTCTATTTTCTTAATAAGATTTAAACCACAAAAAATTAAATGAAAAATTACAATTTAATAACCGAGAAAGTAAAATATCATGATAATAAAGAAATATCAAGAGGTATTTCCTTGTGTTATGGCTAAATTAATAATCTGAGTTAGGGGTCTGGTAAATAATTCTTAATTAGTTTTTTTAAAAATAGTATCCAATCCATATTTATCTTTAGCTGTTGAATTTTTAAGTGAACTAATTATTCTATCAACTTCTCTATTTGACACCTGTTTAAGAGTAAACTTGGACAAGACACTATCCATCAATGCGCGTCTGGAAGCCGCTCCTTGGGGGGGGGGCTCTGTCACGAATCCGGTCCATGAACTTCCGTCTACTCGCCACCAGAGGTCACTCTTCCACTACTATGGACTCTTGCACCACACCACTGTTGCACTTCACCCGGACTACAGTTCCCATCATCCACTGCACTGATTAAACACACACAGTTGATTGCACACAGCTGTAATCAATCACACATTCCCTATATAAAACTCACTCTGATCCCTTTCCACTGCCGAGTATTGTTTAGTGCATATCACTCACCTAGCGATAGCTACTCTACGGAGCCTTTTCTAGTTTTCATAGTTTAGTCTTAGTCTTGCCTTGCCTGTTTTCTCGCGTTCTGATTCCTGCCTGTGTTTCTCGGATTGCCCTTTTGTCGCGCCGTTCGGACTCTGTTTGCTCCTGCCTGGACTATTGCTCGTGTTATTGGATTGCCCCTCTTGTCAAGCCCTCTGGATAACGTTTGCTGTCGACTGACTCACGCCCGTTTTGAATTACTCTTCGTCTTGCCCTCATATACCTGTTTGCCATTGTCTGAACCTTGTCTGTGAACTCTCTGCCCATCCTGTCACGGCTATGGAGGCCGTCTGTGAACTCTCTGCCTGTTCTATTCCGGCCAAGGAGGTCATGTGTGAACTCTCGGTCCGTCCTGTCATGGATATGGAGGCCGTTTACGAACTATTACCCTGTCTCAAATTCCTGCCTGTGTTTCTCGGATTGCCCTTTTGTTTCGCCGTTCGGACTCTGTTTGCTCCTGCCTGGACTATTGCTCGTGTTATTGGATTGCCGCTCTTGTCAAGCCCTCTGGATAACATTTGCTGTCGACTGACTCACGCCCGTTTTGAATTGCTCTTCGTCTTGCCCTCATATACCTGTTTGCCATTGACTGAACCCTGTTTTATGACCAAGCCTTTAAATAAAAGCTTTGCAGATGGATCCGCACGTCTCTCGTCTCGTCAGCTCCGTTACAGCAATACATGGAATATCCAGACAAATAGACGTAGTAAGAACACATTACATCTACAAAATTATTATTAAATGTATTTGCTATCATAGCATGATCGCTAATTTGTTTTTCTTCTAACTCAAGTTCTATATTTATCACTGATTTTTTTATATTTTCCTGTTAAATTTCTCAGATTTTCCCATATCAATTTAGTATTTCCTTTTCCCTGCTCTATTATAGAAATATAAAAATGTGCTTTTGCTTACATCACTCGGATGTCTATTTCATGTTGTGATGTGCTCATCTGCAATTATTTTAGAACATTTTCCTGTCAGATATTAAATAGACATTTAGTAATTGTCTTTAAGATGTATATGGTTTATGTAAATTCACTTTTGGAACGTACGTGTGCTTACTGGAGCTCCCCTGCTCGCTATACATAATAAAACGTGTTTTTACAGCAAAATCACAAATATACTATACTGTCTAGCGTCTTACACCCTCAACAATTTAACAGTTTACTCTACAGTAGTTCAACAAATTTAATTTTAACACAGGGAACTGTATTTGATTTGTAATACTCACATTTTTAAACACCCTCGTCGCTGTTCTCCATCATGTTCGATGACGACGTATCCTCTCCTGTGGGCTCCTGGGATAGAAAAGTATCCATCGATGAGCCCTTCAGAATCTGGACTGAAGCATGAGGACATCTGGGGATTTCTCGCCTACTCTTTTATGAATACTGAGGTTTCAGACATACTACTTTCTTCACATACTCTTTTCTCCTACTATATAGTAGAGAAGTAGGCGGTTTCGGATGCACATTAAGTAGATGCACGTCCGAATCTCGCGAGAATTAGTATGTCACCCAGGTAATTCTCGCCTACTCTTTTATGAATACTAAGGATTCGGATATACTTATTTGCTCGGCCAACTGCTTTCCCCCTACTATATAGTAGAAAAGTAGGCGGTTTCGGATGCAGTCACCGACTGTGTATCCCCACCTGTAATGTAGCACGGGCAGGGAGGAACACACAGCCTATAATGCTGCCTGCTCTTGCCCTTATGCTTGTCCTTGGTTTTAGGCATGATGCTTTGCAAACTGAGACAAAGAACAGTAAATAAGACTGACAAACAGATCGAGAGACTGACACACACAGAGTGCTTCGTTGAATGAGAGAAGCTGCCGCTGTATCCACCGCACGTGATTTTAAGCTTCCTGGTCTCTACGTGACCCCACCCGTGACGTCTCGCCCATCCATTGGACTGATTAAACACGTGATTCAGAGCGTGGTCACGCTGAAGGCGTTCCCAAAGCATTTAGACGCAGCTCGAGTTCCTGAAGGGGAACCAATGAGCACCGCTATGATGGATTCTAATTTCTGTTTGGATTCTGTCATGTTCCAGTCTCCATAGAAGCCCATGTTAAAATGGTTTAAAAATATCACCTGAATTAATTAAACTGAAACTTTTTTCAATATAACTAAATATACAAATGTGTGCAGGGTTAAGCTGTGCTGTTTTTGCCTGTCATAATAACAGCAATTAACTTTTTTTTCCCCTGTAATCCCTGTGTAGTACTTGTTTTGAGCACCAGCAAATCTGTCTGTGTCCAGCACTGTATGCCTTGCATTCTATGTCAAAGACAACAGAAAACAAGCATGGCTTACAGCATTTAAATTAAATACAGTGTGTGAAATAATTCATGATTTGAACACAATATATGTGTTGAAATAATGTTTAGTCTTATTGTATGGAGAAAAGCCCCTGAACTTCACCCTGATCAGGAGCTGTACATAAGGTATGAACGCTCATCTGTTTTCTGTGGAGCGTCTCGGTAACGTAATGTAACCCTTGTTCCCTAATGGAGGGAATGGAGACGTTATGTCATGATGACATTAGGGGTTTACTTGGGAGCCCCAATCCTCTCTGAATTTAAGAGAAAATGGCAATGGAATTTGGCTAGTGGATTTTGCATGTTGGGCCACTCCAAATGCATACGGCTATATAAGGCGACGGCGTGCATCCACTCGTCCAGGTTTTATGCTGAGGAGTGAAGAATGTGTCCTGGCAACACTGATTGGTTCAAGGTTGTGGCATGGAGACATAACGTCTCCATTCTCTCCATCAGGGAACGAGGGTTACGTACATAGCCGAGACGTTCCCTATCTGTCGGTAACTATGAGTTATGTCATGATGACATTAGGCGTCAATGGAAAATGCCCCAACCTGAACACCATCACAACCCTGTGGTGCTAAAACATGTTGACAAGTCACAGCGTGTCAAACAAATGCTATGCAAAAGTAATAAACTTCCCAATGCCCCAGCATAAATTCACTGACACTGGCACCTGTGGGGACGAAAAGTGAGTACATCGCTGCTGGAAATAGCCATGCTGCTGTTCCGTCCACAAAAAAAATTCTTAACGGAAGGGATTTCAGCCTTCAATGGTCAGGAGCTCCGTCTTAGCAGACAGGAAATTCACTTAAGGAAGATCACTTAAGGTTGCCGCGTCCTGCCTAGGAGCCACACATGGAGGTTCCAAAGATCTGGACGCGGGTGCCATATGGTGCCCAGCCCTGAGAAAGAAGGTCCTTCCTCAGGGGGATGTGCCAGGGAGGGGCTGTCTCGAGGAGCATGAGTTCCTAAAAGCAGGTCTGGGTGGGCCAGTACGGTGCAACCAGCAGGACCTGTTCTACATCCTCCTACAGTGTCTGTGCGAGAAGGCTCACAGGGGGAAATGCATACTTGTGTAAAGCCCGGGGCCAGCTGTGTGCCAGTGCATCCATGCCAAGGGGGGCCTGGGTCAGGGAAAAATACAGCTCGCGGTGGGAGGACTTGTGGGAAGCAAACAGGTCTACCTAGGCTTCCCTGAATCGACTCCAGATCAGCCGAACCGTCTGGGGGTGGAGTCGCCATTCTCTGGGGAACGTGAGCTGTTGTGAGAGCGCGTAGGCTGCACGATTGAGCTCCCCTGGGATGTGGATGGCGCGCAGCGACATGAGCCACGTCTGAATCAGGAGGAGGAGATGATGGGCAAGTTGTGACATGCCACGCTAGACCTCCCTGCCAGTTGATGTACAAAACAGCCGCAGTGTTGTCTGTGCGGACCAACATGTGCTTGCCCTGCAGCAGTGGCCGGAACTGGTGCAAGGCTAGATACTTTGCCAACAACTCCATGCAGATGATGTGCCAAAGCAGTCGACGCCCCGTTCAGGACCCAGAGGCTGCCTGCCCATTGCATGTAGTGCCCCAGCCCATACTGGAGAGATTCGTCGTGACAACGAGATGCCGGGACACTTGTTCTAGGGGCACCCCAGGCTGTAAGAAATGTATGGTCTGACCAGGGGCTGAATGAGCAGTGACATATCGGTGTGATGGTCACGATATGGCTCAGGCAGTTCAGCACTGATTAGGCAAGCTCGTTGGTGAGATGCGACGTCATTCTCACCGAGTATAACTCCATACAGATAAAAAAAGATTATCTGCACAGGGCAGAGCTTGCTTTTTCCCAGTTGACCCGAAGCTCCAACTGACTGAGGGGCCGGAGCACCAGGTCCCTGTGATCGCACAACTGTTCTTGCGACTGGGCCATGATGAGCCAGTTGTCGAGAAAGTTGAGGATCCTGATGCCCACTTCCCATAACGGGGTAATGATGCGCTTCTGCATCAACATCTTGAACGGAAGCTTGTGAAGGGTCCAATTCAAGACTCGCAGATCCAGGATTGGCCGAAGGCCACCACCTTTGTTGGGCACGATGAAGTAAGCGTTTTAAATCCCCTGCTTCATCTCGGCTGGAAGGACAGGAATGGCATTCTTCGCCAATAGGACAGCAATCCCCTCGTGCAGGACAGGGGCGTCTCGGACTGCCACCAAAGTCTCGAGAACGCCGCTGAACCTGGGGGGTGGCCTGGTGAACTGAATTGCGTAGCCGAGTTGTACTGTCTGAATGAGCCAGCGGGACGGGTAGGGTAGCGCGATCCATGCTCCCAAACTTTGTGCGAGTGGCACCAAATGGACAATAAATGTTTATTTATTCATTTAGTCATTTAGCAGATGCTTTTATCCAAAGCGACTTACAAATGAGGACAATAAAATGTACCCACGGTGGTGCAACGATGGGTAGGCGTGCTGGATGGCAGAGAAGACATCGCATTCTGGCTCATCGTAGAAGAACTCCCCATGTCCCCGGAGGGACCGGCCAGAGATGCGTGGAGAGGCATTGCATCCCCATATTGGCCACTGGCGCTTGGGCAACGTGTCGCTCACTGTCAGCCCGCAAGCCTGGTAAGACAGAGGAAAAGGAAACTGCTCTTTCTTTGTCAATGAAACAAAGGATTCTCTGCCTGGCCCTCCTCCAGAAGAAGGAGTGTCGCTGTCATCGCCATCTCCTGAGAGAGAGCAGCTCCCCACATCTCTATGAGGCCTTAGTGGCCAGCTGGGACACGGGGGGCGCCGCACTCCTGCGAGAGACTCGACACACTGGCCTTGATGTTGTCTCAGCAGGGGTGGAGCGGCTCTGGAGGATACAATTCGGTACTACCCTCATGCATTTCTTTGAGTGCCTTGGCTTGGTGGACATGCAGAATCACCATGGCATGCAGGGCAGAGGCAGCTTGGCCCACAGCACCATAAGAGCCGCCGTCAGATTACAGGCTTTGGGTGGTACAAGAGGATGATTCCTCCAGGTGGAGGGGTTTTGCGGGCACAGGTGCACTGCAACCGCTCTCTCCACCTGGGGATTGTCAACATACCCCCTAGCCGCCCTGCCATCAAGGGTAGTGAGGATGGAGGAAGAAGACAAGTGGCTTCTGTCTGAAAAAGGGGCCATCCACAACTTTGTCAGCTCCTCATGCACCTCCGGGAAGAAAGGAACCAGTGCAGGGAGTGGTTGTAAGCCACGCCCCGCACTGAGAAACCAATCATCTGGCCATAAGGGCTCAAGGCTGGGTGGTGTGTTTTCACCTCCTGCCCGATACACACGGCTTCCCGGCAAGCGATAGCCCATCCCCCAATGCTGTGATCGACATCTATTCCTCCTTCGGCGCACCGAATGAAATGCTGGGGCCGCCATGAGATGGGCCAGTGAAATCACTTGGGAGCTGCATAGGAGACAATTGCTGTGGGAGGAGAAAGAGATCTGCTGTGGCTGGCATGACGGAGAGGCTTTTACTGTGACCTTCAGATCTCCCAGAGCACTAGTCAGTGATCCTCTGCTCATGGCAGAGAAACCAGGATAGGTAGCGGCAGAGGGTGCCCCCCCCCAACCCCTTCAGGAGGGAGAGGCGAGATTTCTTATTGTGTGTAAATATTTGTATGAACATAAAAAGATTCAACAACTGGGACATAAATAGAACATATACATACATATATGAAGAGTTTATTTGCAAAAACAGAACTTCATTTTGAGAAATCATGTTTTTTTTATTGTGCATTTCAAGTAATATCAATTAAACTGCAGTAGGGTTGTTTTGAGTAAGTAATAATAACTTTAAAAAATACAGGTAACTTACAAAATTAAAGTTCATTGAAAGTATGTTTTTTAATATATATTAAAAGTTTGTTTTATAGCAGAAGCATATAACTCCAACAGCCGTTTTTTGGCAAAAGCAGATAACGCCACATTTCAAGTTTAAGAGTTACAAAAAAAGAAAACGAAAAAGAACAAAAAAAAACCACTTGTTTTATCTTTGTAATCTCCTCAGCTGACAATGTAGACGCCTGGCAAGCTTTGTTGTTGTGATCATAGATTGTATGGTTGTGATTACACGCAATTACCATTACCATTGTAACGTGCTGCTTTTGCAAGGTTATGTGAAATTGTTTCAGCTTTTATTTTCCTTTTATGCCCTGAAGAAGATATCACAGGTTCATCAAGTTCATCGAAATTATCCATCCTCGATGACTTTAGTCAGTTTTTACAAAAATCCTCTCAGCTAGTGCGTCTTTTCAAAGTGAAAGCAGCCTTGTCACCTGACCTGAATATATAATAATTATATAATATAAATATTATATAATAATTACTCACGTTCATATTTCTTCATTAAATAACTTATAAAGTAATTTGAAAACCTTGTGTGAGACGTAATTTCACAAACAGCGTGAATGAATCACTGCGTGCTCTCTCCTTCTCTCTCAAAATATGCAAATGGCTTCAAATCACCACATCGCGTCCGTCTATAAGCGAGCTGCACGCTGCACAGCTTACACAGGAATTGTCACTTGCACAATCGAGGCAGTGTCACATCATCAATAAAGTTTATAAATTGCATTACTTTTTAATTCTTGCCAGTGTTTAACCATTCAGCGCCCGCACACTCTCCTGGTGTGCACTCACAGCGCACACACATAATGCCAGGTTAATGTGTTAATGTATTAACGGATTAATAAAGCGTGCACACTGCACATGTCCAGCGTCCAGCAGTGCGTTCCACGAGTGGTGCGTCTGCAGCAGTGCAGAGATCGTTTCCAGACCGAGTCTATTTTTGCTGCGCTGCAAGCGCTGAATTAAAGTAACAGCGCATTGTTTG
>NW_015536510.1:188919-190056 GCF_001515605.1 Sinocyclocheilus anshuiensis | reverse complement strand
CAAGGCAATAATAGATGGCACTCGTGGAGGTAGGAAAACAAAGTTCTTTATGAACCGCAGGATTGCTTGTAATAAAGATTTCAGTGCAAAAGGAAAGGCAGTAGAGCTTACTATTTCTGTCAATGGTAAGTTTGTGATAACGTAAGAAAAGTAGTTTAAATGTTTTGCCACTTGCTTGAGCAAATTAATATATAAATCTAGAAGTAAATGCAAAAGTAAAAAGCATTGAATAATGTGTTGCTTACATTTATAATTACATGTTGTTTAAACATGTCTGTGAAAGATGGTATTACTGTACTGTGTAAAAAAGAATTGCAATGCTGAAAAAGCACTTTCAGTGATAATGTTTGGATTTGAAATCAAAATAATGGATAAATGTTGTGTTTGTGGTAAACAGCCACGGATCAGTAGCGGACTCCTGTGTGAAAGCACAATGAGAGTCCGTGCTGCTTCCCCTCTCACAAGAGACACCTAAGAGGGGAAATTCCCCACATTTTCAAAAATGAAATTCAGGCCCTGAATAAATGTTTAAAAATCCTGATTGGAGTATAATAAATAACTATAATATTTTATAGTTATTTATAGACTATAAATAGTTATAAATGATAAAAAATTAGGCTTTAAAAAGATCGGTATCGGTGACCGGTATTGGCAGATACTGCTGTGATCGGCGATCGGCCTCAAAAATCCTGATCGGAGCACCCCTAATATAGAGTGGTATCAAAATTAGCGTTAACGCAGGCGATTAATTTTTTCAGTTTAACTCGTTAAAAATATTTAACGCAATTAACGCAGGGGCAGGGGCAGGGCTAGGGTTGACCATGCCACTCACAACTGCTGCTTCTGTCACTTTTTCTCTTGACAAGAAGTGCATTTATTCAGTCGCAGAATGACTGAGAACGGGAGACCTTTCAGACACGCACTCCACTTCACTTCAGTGGCAGGCGCGAGTCAAGCGAGCGTGGAAACGGTACTGTGCTCACAGCGCATGCTCCTCTATTGCATGCACAAAGGCGCCGGCTTGCGCTGTAGCCTGTATCATTTCATATCAAAGCGCGAAAACTACGTGCATGCAATGTCGTGGTCAGTTAAGTCATGAAGTTACCAAAAAGGCGATTAAAGCTGCCTTAAAACTGT
>NW_015536510.1:186032-188129 GCF_001515605.1 Sinocyclocheilus anshuiensis | reverse complement strand
TATATATATTTATATATATATATATATATATATATATGAGGAATTATGTGGCTAGCTGTGCATTAAATGAGCAATATCACACGCTTTTCTATATCAGCATGGCTGTGATTACACAAGTGTGTAAATAAAAAAGAAACAACCACGGAGTGTCTTAAAAACCCCTTTTGTATGCAGAACAACTTCCTTCCACTGTATATTCAGATGTATAACAGGTGAGCCCAAGCCTTTGTTAATAATTTGAAAACATCACTTTAGAAATAGTAACAAAGGAACGTTTGGTTGCTTCATTGAAAGCTTATTTTATTATGTAGAGTATCGAATGAGTGAGTATGATTACCTGCATCGTATACAGAAGTAATTCTTCAGCTCAATCTCATATTCAGAATGGAACATTCGTTTGGATATCTGCTGAGGAAAGCAATATTTTTCTTGTAGTATCCTTTCAACTGTTAAAGGGGCTTCCAGTGATAATGCTGGTCAATGCATTTGTTGGTTGTGTCTTACAAGGTGTTCTTTAAAGTAAAAATTATTTCCTTGTTTACAACCTTGTTTCAGTCCCTTTCAATATAAAAGGCTTTGTTACTATAGGGTATCAGACTGAATCAGACAATTTAAGATTTGATCAAGAACATAGTTGAAACACGAGGAGCCGAATTCCACAGAGGCCCAAGACACAGGATGTTCGTAAATCAGATCCTGGCGCCACAAGCCTGAACCCACTAGCAGCTTTGAGTAGCTCACAGCATTTAAACAAAAGAACACTTATTGACAATTCCAAGGAGATTGTCAATTTTGGGGGCAAGTAATCAAGATTAAATGGTCAAAGAGATGCACAGAATGACCATCACATGTGAACCAGTGATAGTAATCACGGTCACGAGCTCTTCAGATTTACTTTTCCCCCACCTCGATGACAAAGAATAGACTGAGATTCCTTACAGACCTTTTAACCTCTGGTCTTCACAGAACATGTCCTCATCCACAGAATGGCACAGAAACTGCCTTTCCATGCACCTAAATGACACTAAAAGGACTTGTGAGCAACTAATCATTTCTATGCATAACTCCGTATCATGTATGTAACCCACACATTAGACTATCACGTTTTAATCATTTATTGTGTATGTATTTTGAATAACTATTGAATAGTTTATAGGATTATATTCATGTTGGGTATGTATGTGTTTGAATCTTCTTGCTTGAAACGTTTCTTCCAATCAATTCTTTGTCAAATGTATCATATTCTTGTTATAGAAATCATGTCCAAAATTATACTCTACAAGAGTGGGAAAACCAACCACTGGCTTCCCAAGACTGAACTTCCAGCCAATCAGCAACCACGGGAAACCCCCTTTTCTGCAAGGACGACAACAAAGGGAACCCCAGACACAGGCAACGCAAGTACCTCCAGATCCTAGCTGAGCTGGTGCATTTAATATAAATTTTAACCTCATTGAGGAACTCAATGCGAGGGTTAATTAAGTGATTGAATTCCCTTTAAAATCTTAAATGATTCCCTTTGAGCTAAACTGACCTGTTTCCCTTACATTACTGACTCATAGAGGCATCTAATCGCATATCATCTAATTGCATAACAATGTAATCAAAATTACCATCACTAACATACAGACTGTTTCTCAATACCAAATACTATTATTAATTAAATTAATTAATAGGAATTTTTATAATGGCAGTTGTCCGTTCAATGTTTTATATAAATAATAGCACTAAGCAATTCAGTCAAAAGTACAAAAGCTAAAGTTACATAAAGATAGGGGGGGGGGGGAATAAATAAATAGATGAATGAGAAAAAAGACTGTATGTTAGATATGTTCAAAATGAATTATATCTTATGTTTAACCACTATAGAGACACCAGAGCCAGTGGAAAATTCCAGAAGAGCTGGCCAAGGTAAGGCTGTTCTTGTCAGGTTTTTGAGCACTGAACATCCGCTGACGCCCTATAGCTCACATCTCTGAAAATGTCAAAGCAAATTTTCAAATAGGCAGAGATATATCAAAGACTACATCTTTATAAACAAACTGCATATTTGAATTTAAACAACTACTTTCTTGCCTAAAAAAAAAAAAAAAAATC
>NW_015536510.1:182565-185855 GCF_001515605.1 Sinocyclocheilus anshuiensis | reverse complement strand
GCAGACAGTGAGTTCGTGAACGGCCTCCGTGGCCGTGACAAGACAGTCTGTGAGTTTGTGAACGGACGCCACCACCTCAGGAGGTTCTGCAGCGGATTCATGCACAGGAAAGGCCTTAGGAGCAAACTCGTGGACAGAAGAGGGCTCTGAGACTGACACACTCAAAATGGCGACCGCCATTACAGGAAGGGCAGCAGAGTGTTGCATGACCTCTAAGATGGTGGGGTTTGAGAGCGCTGATGTTACCGGGATGCCTGCAGCTCGCACCGACATCAGAGGTGGGTCCATCACACTAGCAATCAGTCTTTTCAGTCCAAGACCAAGCTCCGTGTCCGACTCAGGCGTGGCGGCCATCTTGGCCGGGGACTCAGGCGTGGCGTGAGCAGACTCTGAAATGTCGTGTCGTGATTCTGGAAGACCAGTTGAGACGTGACTAGACTCTGGCTTGACAGACGTGATGTGAGCAGACTCTGGCTCTGCTTCAGTGCCGTGTGCCTTCTCCAAGACACCCACAGTGAAAGCAGATCCACTCAACTGTAAAGCAAAGTCTATATATTCAGCAAGGGACCAGTGAACTTTTCCTGCAGGAAGCTGGGAGCAAATGGGCTCATTCAATCCATGACGAAAAATGTCCTTTAACGCCACATCATTACAGTCCACTAAATAGCACAAACCACAAAAGTCCTCCACATAGTCCTCTATAGTCCGACTTCCCTGACGAAGGCTCAGAAGGCGAACAACTGCTGGATTCATTTTTTAGCATTAAACTACAAAATAAAAGACATGAAAACATGAACAAGAAACACAGCCCAAAACACCACATTACACACAACAACAGTAGTATCTGTAAAATTATATTTGGTCGTCCACCACAAACTTGATGTGAGAAACGCTGTAAGGGGAGTGATATAAACAGTGAAATGGTTCCTGTGGAGATACTGGGGAATACCTCATGGCTGGAAAGACCTCTCAGATTTGAGTGAAAGCAAATCGGCTAAACATGAAAAAATAAACCTATAGTAAACCATAATACTTTGGAAAGCACAATTTTTTTATTCAATCAGCCTTTCTATTTTTTTATTCTTTTTAATTCATTAGCATCAAAACAAACAACAAATTATTATTGTTCATAGTATTAATTTTGTCTGCTATTTTCAATTTTAGTCTTAGTCTTAGTCCCGTGTTAAATGTCCTTGTTAGTTTTTATCATATTTAGTCAACCTTATCCTATTTAGTTTTAGTCAAGTTTTAGTCAACTAACCCCCGGTTTCACAGACGAGGCTTAAGCCTAGTCCTAGACTAAAATGTAAGTCTGCGCTGTTTCAAATGAAAGAAACTTGCACTGACTGATCTTAAAATATATCAGTGCCTTTGTTTTGTCTCAAGAAGCACACCAGTAATGTTTTTTTTTTCTAAGGCACGTTTATAAAAATTACTTAAATGTCCTAATTGAACTATGGCCTAATCCTGGTTTAGGCTAAACCCTGTCTATGAAACCGGGCCTAAAAGTCTCAACATTTTAGTCTAGTTTTAGTCAAAGAAAATCTAAAGTGTTTTAGTCTAGTTATAGTGAAAGAAAACCTGAAGTATTTTAGTCTAGTTTTAGTCAATGGAAACTTGACATTTTAGCAATAAGATTATTATTAATTAACTGTACAACAGTATTAATTTTGGCAGCCATTTTTAATTTAGTCTTAGTCTTGTATGTACATTTTAGTTATCATATTTAGTCAACCTTGTCCTGTTTTTGTTTAGTCAAGTTTAAGTCTTAAACTTAGTTTTAGTCAATGAGCATTTTAGTAAGGTTTTAGTCAAATCTTAGTCACATTTTCGTCATGCTGTATAATGGTTAAACTGATAAAAATTAGTTTTGATCAAATTGTGATGATTGTTGTCATTTGAGAAATGTACTTTTGCATTTCAGGCATTGCACTTTAACCAGTAAGTACAAATCAATAGAATGTCGACTCATGGGGCCTCATTTACGAAACGAACGTATGACAGAAATTTGGGCGTACAGTCGTTTCAACGCAAAACTTGGAATTTATCAATATGGACGTGAGCGGTGGCTATGATCAAATCTCACGTCTGGTCTCAGCTCGTGTATGCAAGTTTTTGAGTTACCTGAACTTGCACACAGCATAGTAAATATGGTGGAGAAATGTAGAATGACAGCATTTTTGTTGTTGTCCTGACCATCAAACGAAGCTCATTAGTCGATCGTTAACCAGTAAGATTAGAATGTCTTTTTTTTTTTTTTTTTGGATTTATTCAGGGCTTTAGCTTTATATGCACAAATAGCAGCATAAAACAAGACCATGAGGATTCAAGCGTCTCATCATGCACCTGCAGCGCTTCTGTGAAAGGAAAAAAACAGAAATTAAGTCTATAAAAGGAATAAAATAAATAGGATCACACAAAATATATAATAGGCTTTAATATAATTAACAGATTAACAAAAGGAAGAAAAAAACCCACTGTGCAACAAGTATAGGCTACGCTCGTTTTTGTGACACTCTTAATGCATTTTATTTATATCTTTATTTGATTAAATCCATCTGATTGCACAGGTGCCTCACGCACACACAAACAACATTAATTCTACCGTTGCCTGACATTTCAGCCATTCATCAAACTAAAAGCAGTCAACTAAACAGAAAAGTTACACTATTCATTTTAGGTCCGCACCGTCCGCTGTAAAATCAGCGTGCAGCGCCCAAACAAACATTTTTGTGCATGTGAAGGATTTTACACGGATATTAGAGCATGAGTGAAGTATAAAGCCATGTTTAGGCTACATAATGAATAATAGTTATGCAAACAAATGTTACAAATATGGCAAAAATGGAAACATTTGGATTCTTGTGATATGAGACAGGCTCGTGAGCCCAATGCCGTTTCAGTTTTGCTTGACATTTGTATGCTGTTTATAATGAATGCCACTATAGCCTAATTAGTTTTATTTTATAGTTGAATATATAATTTTATAACTACTTATTTTTCATTCTTTTTCTGTTCTGAATACCGTTAAATTTAAAATATTTGTTGTAGAGTGAGGAGAACTAAATTGCCTGTTTATATTTACCAGTATTTTAATATACATATAAATTACATAAATTAGTGTAGCCTAATTGTTTGCAATTACAAGGTTAACGGGTGTTTTTGGAGTAAGATCAATTTCTCTTTGACAAGATTACTTCCTCTTTTTGGCCGGGTTTCGTTTCTCCGTGTCGTAAACTCTAGGGGCGTGGCTTCTAAACCAGGGTGTTTTTAGGGGCGTGATATTCAAA
>NW_015536510.1:165970-180700 GCF_001515605.1 Sinocyclocheilus anshuiensis | reverse complement strand
ACTGTGCAACAAGTATAGGCTACGCTCGTTTTTGTGACACTCTTAATGCATTTTATTTATATCTTTATTTGATTAAATCCATCTGATTGCACAGGTGCCTCACGCACACACAAACAACATTAATTCTACCGTTGCCTGACATTTCAGCCATTCATCAAACTAAAAGCAGTCAACTAAACAGAAAAGTTACACTATTCATTTTAGGTCCGCACCGTCCGCTGTAAAATCAGCGTGCAGCGCCCAAACAAACATTTTTGTGCTAACTACTTATTTTTCATTCTTGTTCTGTTCTGAATATCGTTAAAATTTAAAATATTTGTTGTAGAGTGAGGAGAACTAAATTGCCTGTTTATATTTACCAGTATTTTAATATACATATAAATTACATAAATTAGTGTAGCCTAATTGTTTGCAATTACAAGGTTAACGGGTGTTTTTGGAGTAAGATCAGTTTCTCTTTCATGAGATTACTTCTTTTTGGCCGGGTTTCGTTTCTCCATGTCGTAAACTCTAGGGGCGAGGCTTCTAAACCGGGGTGTTTTTAGGGGCGTGATATTCAAACGATTGTTTTCTGACGCCACATTTATCAACATGCGATCATTCGTACGATGAGATTGGCGGCATACGAATGTTTCATGAATCACACGTGAACTCTGTCGTAAGTTGATTTGTGCGCACGGATCTGCGCTCATTTCTACGTTAGATTGATAAATGAGGCCCGTGGTGTATTTTACCTCATCTAGTGTACGGATTTATTATAGGCTTTTTATTATATAATTTAATACCAAAGACTTATGCAATCTCTCTGTCTACATTATAAAAACTGCCAAAACAAATTAAAAATATTATAACAGTGATATTCCAAGTAATTCCACTATAATTCCAAATTGCAATACTCTATTTCTCTATTAAAACAACAGCGGTCGAGTAAGTGCATTTATTCAGCAACCAGAATCGCAAACAATACAGTCGAGATCTCATGACAGAACACCGACCGGCTGAGTGACACTTTCATTTAGATCGCTAAACTCCAGCTTGTTTGTCTGTGTTTTCAGGTCATCGGCAGCGGCACTTCTGCAATGAGGAGCGAGCGCGTGCGCATAGTAATCGCAAACAATACAGTCGAGATCTCATGACAGAACACCGACCGGCTGAGTGACACTTTCATTTAGATCGCTAAACTCCAGCTTGTTTGTCTGTGTTTTCAGGTCATCGGCAGCGGCACTTCTGCAATGAGGAGCGAGCGCGTGCGAATGGTTGCCAGATTGCTTAAAATAAGCAAAACACCGGGCAGAAAATGTATGCTTGTAACAGCGAAGCTCTGATTCAGGGATTTAAACTTTTGATATCTGGCAACCGCACTCATGAAAACTCACGTAGAAGAGGCGTGTAGAGCAGTCCGGCTCTGGGGCGATAGAAAAAATTGCCCACAGGAGACGGACTGTGTATCAGTTTAGCCAATAGCTGATCAAAGTCCTCAAATCTGTTTTGCTAACATTTCAATATACTTGTATGCCTGGCAAAGAAGTGTGTTTTGGAGGAATTAACAAGTGGCAGTGATGTTCATGTGCATATGGGATTCAGACACTCCAGGCACAGACATGAGCACTCACTCAGAGGAACTGTTCACAGTTGATCCTGACCTGCCTTCAGATTGCTTAGATTCGACATTGTTATGATTCTTGTCTGTATTCTTCTGTTTTGGTCTTGCTCAGAAAAGTTTGGTGAAGCAGTCATAGCCATGCTTTATCGTAAATAAAACACAGCTGTTGAGCAATCAGAATCAAGGACTGGAACTAACCATATATGTGTGTGTGTGTGTGTGTGTGTGTGTCTGTGTTAGAGGCTGACATTTTTTCAGGAATCCCGTGGGTCACATGGGAAACAAAATCACTATCAATCATGTGATTGGGACGGGACAGGAAAAAATGTCAGCGGGAGTGGGCAGGACCAGGAATCGTAATAACACTATGATACCCAAATTTATACACAAATATACCTTTTATATAAATAAACTATAAACTGTATATTTTAATTTTGAACTCAATTCTAGTTGCCCTGTCTCTTTATACTCTCCTCCTGTTTGCTTTGGTGTGGCTGGTTTAGTGAATGACGTACGCAGTCCGTTACGGACAGAGCGTTAACAGCTGGTCTATGTGGTAATATAGTACATCGGGCAGGACATCCAAATGCCCACCTATCATTCATTGACCTCAAATATGGCTTTTCATCTGAAAGATGTATGTAGTAACAACTTCACATGGTCGCTCAATCTAATGTTAACCTAGAGAAATGTGCGCTGTTCAAGTGTCTGTGCAGAGTGTGGAAGCTGAACAGTAGTGCACTCACTGCAGGACAGATGGAGGTGCCGGTGTGCTCACTTGCTCTTAAAATACTCCATAATTTTTGGTCATACAGATAAAAGTAATACATCTTTTGAATCTGTAAAGACTCTACGTTTATTTGTGTGCACTCAGAATAACAACGAAACGTTGCACTTCTGTAAAATAATTAAAGCAAACAGGATGCGATTTCTGCCATCTCGGTCATGTGAACTTGAGTGAGAAACTTCGAAACTCAGTGTATGAAAAATATATCTATAGAGAGTGAAATGTCTACTTTCAAATGAAAACAATTTTTAATTGAAAACTTGTGTGTTAGCATGGATGATTTACATTAAATTTAATGTGTGTTCAATGCACACTGTGCATTGTTTAAGCTAGCTAAAGTGGGTATGCTGTGATCTGTACTGTATTTTTTTACTGTAACTGACAGTTTAGGGAGGGAATGGGAGTCATTCTTCTGGGATTGGGATAGGACGGGATCTTCCCCCAGTTTTTCATGGGATTGGGACGGGACAGGTTTTTTTTTTTTTTTTGTGGGAGTGGGACGGGAGAGGTTTGAAAATCCATTCCCCTGTCACCCTCTAGTCTGTGTGTGTAAATACATTGTTTTGTGTCAGACTGAGTGTACGTGTTGATCATGATAAAGCTGTAAACTGTGATATTCTCCAGCCTGGGCCTGCAATTCAATCTGCACTCGAGATTTCTCTGTGCGAATTCTGGCTTTCTGCATCAGATAGCGCTGCATCTGCCTAATAAATTCACATCACAGTTTCTGAAATGCACCCATAACCAGCACACCAGATGATTTTCTGCTTCTGACAAGCTCTTGTATTGAGTATCATAACAGTTACTTTGTCTTCATCCAGAGAGGGAGAGTAATATCAATCCATTTGATGATCCAGCAAAGCGAGTCAAGCACTTCTGTATCAATCTTCATACACTGCTGCCGGTTGTCTAACAAAAAGCCCAGAAATGGGATCATTCAATCAGCAGCCACTGGCTGCCTGACTGCCTGACTGCCTCTCTCTGCAGCTCAAGTGCTTGTAGCTCACTGTCAGGTTTGGTCTTGTGTTCCTTTCCTTTCCTGTCTGCCTGTCTCCCTCCGTTCTCTTCTGCCCTCTCCCCAACCTTTCTCTTTCTCTTTCTGTTTTTCTTTCTCTTTCTCTTTCTCATAGCTTATGTGTTTTTAGGACTGAAAATCTGAAGAAAAAAAACATGAATCAAGAGGACATAGTATTTATTATTGGGGGACCATGAGAAAAAGTTTATATTACCAACATAACATTTCTTTGGCATGTTTTGCAGATTATATCAGCACTTTTCAAGATAAATTATATTAAAAACTCATAACATAGCTTATTTTGTCAAAAGAAATGTCTCTACATTTTTCAGAGTTTCCCTGATGCATTGAATAATTATTTCTGGTTTCTCCATCCTCTGTGTTTTGTGGCTGTACAGGAGGACTGAGCAAAGATGTGTCTGGGTAAAATACGACTCAATCAACAACAACAACCAACTTTAAACCTTCACTGTAGATAGATCTAATCATGACCTAATGTTCTGTGAAGATGGGTCTTTTATATTCTGTAATGTTTCTCTCTTTTCCACAAATCAGTAGATTCTTTTTACTGTTGAAACCACAGGCTAAAAGAATAGATGAGATTTGATGAAAAACTGAAATTGAAACCCCTCTAATACATAAAAACTGTTTTAACACACTTTGTCATTTGTTGGGACCTGAGGGCTGCACTCCCATCAGCAGAACAGTAATTGGTTCCTCTAAATCTGCTGAGCACAAAAAAAAAACAGTTTTTTTTTTTTATCAGAGCTTGAGTAAGATAAATAAAGGTGGGGGGGGTCTTCATGTCTCTGTACTAATCATTGTTAAGCAGTTCTGTGTAAAGTAAATACATACTACAAGCTTGTGTCCATAAATACATAAAAACCTCATGGTCATCCAACGACATTTTTCAGAGGTCTGGTTTAGGTGGAGAGTACTACATTGTTCACTTCAATCTTTCAACAATATGTCCCCTGTGATTAGTCAAATATTGAGGGCATTTTATATTGCGTTGTCTTCTTATACTTTTAAGTACTTGTGGATTTTTCTCAGTTCTGCTGTGTTGGCCTTTGAAAATCTCTGATTTAGCACTGTAGCATCATTTTTCATATCTATTGTTGGCTTGTCATGGTGTCATAGCTGTTCTGCCAACCTGTTAGATCAGTCCAAATGTATAAATCACTGCAGATCTAACACACTCATTTAATTTGTTCAGCTCTGCTGTGGTGGCGCAGTCATTAATTGAAAAATCTCAGCTCCACCAGCTGAGTGAAAATATCCCCTCCTTTTTTTATTATTTGTATTAACAGATATTCTCCGTGATTTCCCTCAGTAGCCAATTGACTGCCTACTAGGCACTTTGTCATCTATCATTGTATATTGTATTAGTCAATTGCCTGATTTTCTTTGAGCTCAAAAGTTCTCAAGAAAATCACTTTCCATATAAAGTCTTCATGGATATTTATAGAAATCTACGTTCTTGCAATCATCTATGGTATGCTGGTTCCAAACCCCAGAGCCTGCATTATTATTATTATTATTTTTCATCTGTGAAATAAAGTAACAGGTACTTAATGTAGCAAAAACAATTTGTCCAGTGTTTATTTTACCCACTAAAGGCGTGCGTTGCTCGCTAAGGGCTCTCCTTATCACAATGAGGCTAATACATTTTCTCACTGTGCTTCACTGCTTTCATTTTACAGCTGAGGATCTCAGTGGCTTCACGCTGCGGCTGAAATAGGACCCCAGTTACTACGGCAGCCCCACAGAGTGTTTAGGTAAGTGTGCAGAACAATTGCTGAAGTCTTTCAAAAAGTTTGTAATCGTTTCAATCACTTTAGTTTGCTTGCTTTTTGAGCTACATGCAATAGGAAGTGTCATAATCATTATAGTCTAGGATAATAAAGGTAACAGAAAGCAACTTAATGTCAACCTCAGTCAAATTTGAAACTTGCTGAGACCCAATATGAAAACTGAAATAGACACAATATAAATAATTAAAATAAGTAAGAAGGTAGGTAGGTAGGTACAGAGCCTTGCAAATTCATTCATTTCTTAATTTTTTTCACATTTTGTTATATTGCTGCCTTATGCTAAACTGCTTTAAATTACTTTTATCCCACATCAATCTATACTCCATACACCATAATGGTAGAGCAAAAAACAGGTTTTTAACATCTTCGCAAATTTATTAAAAATAAAAAACTTAAATGATTCCATTGCGTAAGTATTCATACCCTTATCTGGGACAGTTAAAATTTAGCTCAGGAGCACTCATATTGCTTGTAGATGTCACTACACTTCGAGTGAAGTTAACCTGTGGCAAATTCAATTGAATGGATATGATCTGGAAAGGCACACACATCTTAATAAAAGGTCTAACAGCTGATAATGCATATCAGAGCAAAAACCAAGCACTGAGGTCAAAAGAACTGCCTGTAGAGCTCAGAGACAGGATTGCGTGAAGTCACACATCTGGGGAGGAGTTTAGGAAAAAAATTCTGCTTCATTGAAGGTTCACAGAAGCATGTAGTCTCTGTTACCCTTAATGGAAGAAGTTTGAAACAACCAGGACTCTTCCTAGAGCTGGCCTCCTGGCCAAACTGAACAACTGATGGAGAAGGGCTTTGGTTGGTGTGGTGACCAAGAACCTGATGGTTACTCTAGTTGAGCTCCATGATCATATGTGGAGATGGAGTGTTGCAGTGGTGTTTGTCCTTCTGTAGTTTTTTCCCATCAAGTCACATTGGGAATCTCACCCAAATATTTTACCCATGAGATTTTGCACAAGTTCTCTACCCAGTGGCAAACAAGACGTGGAGGCACAGGTATCATTCAAAAGTTACAAAATGCTTTATTAAGACTATATAAAACAATATAAAAGTTACAACAATTGAAAGTACACACATTAACTCCAGTAAGGCTTGCGTCAACAGAAATCACTTACAACCCATCATGGAGCTACGGCCTAGACTACAGGGGAGACTCTTTAATAACAAATGATCTCGCAACCTACACTGCACACTCACACATCAAGAAAGAGCCCAGTGCACACAGCAGACCACAGCACTCGGTGAAGAACACCACCACCACCTAAAATGGAAATAGTCTCCCTGGTCAGTCAAGGCCCGTAGCTCTTAGGAGAAAAAAAAAAAACACACACACAATAAATTCAAACAATCCTTTACAAATTACAAACAGTCTTAACACAATACACTTCGCACAAAATAACACAAATTACAAGAAAGAAAAAGAAACGGAAAACAAAAATGAAATTAACAATATTAGCAAATCAAGGAAAACAAACCTCTTCAAAAAACAAAAACTCACCCAATAAGGAGAAAAAAATCTAAATCACATAAATTAACAGAAGTAATGTAAGGTAATAACACAAAAAGAAAGGGATATAACTCAAAGTACTCCAATAACTGAGTGATTCAACAACTCAATTTACAATATAAAGAAACAAAATAAATCAACACACAAATTGCAAAATGACCACAACAAAGAAAATTTCAAAACAACGGGAGTTGCATAACACTATGAAAAACAAAGGAGATCAAAAAGAAACTATTTTAATGAAAACGAATTTAACATAAATTAATAAAACGCAGAACAGACAAGCACGCAAGCCATTAAAGGCAACACATCCACACAAAAGAACAAGACTTTCTGGCACGGGTCCAGCCACACGACCGTAACCAAAAACATGCAAAAACACAATGCAAGTCCACGTAGAACGAGACAGCGGCGATATTCACCCTGCGATCCAACAACCGCTGCGGGAACCTGGATATATCCGAATGTTAAGCTCTCAGCCTAAATACACAACAGTCGCCACCCACACACCTGACATTAACTGGGGGAAGACAGATTCTCATCCCACAGCAGAGCAGAACAGCCACAATGAGTAAGGGCGCCCAAATAAACAAAACACAGGAGCTACTACTCGCAACCGCACTCCTGAACTGACCCAAAGTCACACTTAGCCGAAGTACAGAGAGTCACACTGCGTGACTTCTGACTTCCATTCACTTATGGAAACTGCCATCCTTATTTATCATGCCACACATACATAAATAGTTGAATGGATAATAAAGGAAACAGAAAGCAACTTTCTAATGCTTTCAGCATCCTATTCTGCAACACCCTTATTCTTCACTTTAAGATACATCATATTGGCCATATTATAAGAAAGAATTACATCTACTCTGCAGAATGCCAAATAAAAAAATGCCAATACATAATTTACCTAGTTAGATTGAATTAATGTGTGTGTGTGTGCGCGCACACGCTTGTTTTCTACAGTATATTTGTGCGTGTTTGTTTTCTTTTTCTAAAGTATCAAGTTGAACATCAAACCTTTTAAAGTCATCATGAAAGAGAAATTGCAATCATTTGTATTATCTTTTGTAATGCATATATGCAAGTTTATATCTGCAATTCTGACTTTATATCTTGCAATTTTGACTTTATAACTCACAATTGTGAGTTTATATCTCACAATTGTGAGTTTATATCTCACAATTCTGAGTAAAAAATGTCTGAATTGTGAGATATAAAGTCAGAATTGCGAGATATAAACTCGCAATTCTGACTTTTTTTATCAGAATTGTGATATTTAAACTTGCAATTGTGAGTAATAAATAGGGTTGCCAACTTCAGAAAATCAAAATACGGGACAATCACCTTAAGAGGCCTTTGCACGATTCCTGATTTACTTAATGTGTACTGCGTGATGGGGGCTGTGATTGGATGATGATGGGTGTCGGTGATGGTTCTCAAGTGATCAGCACTGCTGCTGTTGTATCAATCAGTGGTTAGATCAGCGTAGCAGTCAAAAAACGGGACAAGGGAAGTCACGTACGAGACAAATCAATTAGGCCCAAAATACGGGACGTCCTGGCTAATACGGGGCGGTTGGCAACCCTAGTTATAAAGTCCAGTTCTAAGGAGAAAAAAAGACTGATATGTTCTCATATGTTCTGATAAGTTTATATCTCACAATTATGACTTATTAACTTGCAATTTTGAGTTTATATCACACAATTCTGACTTCAATTCTGAGAAAAAAGTCAGAATTGCCAGTTTATATCTCGCAATTCTGACTTAATTTCTCACAATTCTGAGTTTATATCTCACAATTCTGAGAACAAAAGTCAGATTTTCGAGTTTGTATCAGACAATTCTGAGAAAAAAAAATCAGAACTGCGAGATATGAACTCACAATTGTGAGAAAAAAGTCAAAATTGTAATATAAAAAGTCGCAATTACCTTTTTTATTTCATTTATTTATTTATGTTTTATTCAGTGGCGGAAATGGACTTCCATAGAGTGGAATGGCTTAAATGGAAAAAAATAAATAAAAAAATAGTAGGGTAGGACTTAATTTTGCCCACTGGAAATCCGAATCCAAAAATCACACGAATCCGGTGCGTGGTCTTCCGTCTGCTCGCCACCAGAGGTCGCCTTCTGATTACACTGACTCTCACACCACACAAACTGTTGCACGTCACCCTGGACTACATTTCCCATGCTCCTTTGCACTGATTGGACTCACCTGCAGCCAGTCTCACACACACAGTATATAACAACCACTCAAATCCTTCTCTAATCACCAAGTATTGTCTGCGTTTATTACTCTCCTAGTGATAGCAACTTTACAAAGCCAGTCCGTGTTTCCGTAGTTTAGTTGTAGTCAGTCCTGTTTGTTTCCTGTTTATCCTGTGTCTTGATTCTAGCCTGGTTTACCTCGTCCTGTCTGATCTCTGCCTGCCCTGTAATTATCGCCTGTCTGTTGGATTACCCGTTTGCCTTGCCCCCCTGGATCACGTTCGCTGCCGATCGACCCACATCTGTTTACTGGACTACTCGTGTGTCTTGCCCGTACCATACCTGTTTGCTGGTGTTCGACTGTTTGTTTACTGTGGGGGTGGCAGAGGAAGAACGCGTCACCACATCTATGACTGAAATGGTGGCTGTACCAGAGCACGCTCACATAATGGCAGCGACAGCGGAGTCAGTTTGCAAAATGGCGGCCACAAAAACGCCCTGTTATGTAACCGCTGCCATTCCAGAGTCAAGTCAAGTCACAGCTGGTCTTCCTGAGGCAAGTCAAGTTAAAGCTGATCTTCTAGTGTCAAGCCACGTCACAGTTGATCATCCAGAGTCAAGTCATGTCTCAGCTCATCATCCAGAGTCAAGTCACGTCACAGCTGATCGTCCAGCATCAAGTCACGTCACAGCTGATCGTCCAGAGTCTCGTCACGTCACAGCTGATAGTCCCGAGTCTCGTCACGTCACAGCTGATCGTCCAGACTCTCGTCACGTCACAGCTTATCGTCCAGTCTCATCACGTCACAGCTGATCGTCCAGTCTCGTCATGTCACAGCTGATCGTCCAGTGTCAAGTCACATCACAGCTGATCGTCCAGTGTCAAGTCACGTAACAGCTGATCATCCAGTGTCAAGTCACGTCACAACTGTTCACTCAGAGACCTGTCACTTCCTGTCTGTCGCACCCAGATCCTCAAGGTATGTTCTTCAGTATCCCAGACTGGCATCCAGCTTGGAGGACCCACCGCTGGTGTCAGCACGTGCTGCTGGTATCCCTAAACCAGCGCTCTCAAACCCTTTTGTCCCAGAAGTAATCGCCTTGTCTGCTGCATTTCCCATATGGGGGATTGCTTTCTGTGTATAGGCTGCGTTCACTACTGCCGAAGTTCTAGAGCCAGCGACGTCCGCGGAAGGATTGCCAGAGGTGGCAGCTGAGGCTGCAGAACCTCCTGAAATGGCAGTGCCCATTCCAGATTCTCCAGAGTTGACGGCTGAGGCTGCAGAACCTCCAGAGATGGCGGTGCCCGTTTCGGATTTTACGGAGGTGGCGGCGCATGCTGCAGAACCTTCTGAGGCGACGTCTTTCACTTCAGCTCTGGTTACGGTAGTGGCGCCCATTAATTAACTCCCTGTCTGTCCTGTCACAGCTATGGAGGCCGTCTTTGAACTCCCTGCCTGTCCTGTCACGGCTATGGCGGCCATCTGTGAACTCTCTGCCTGTCTTGTCATGGCTATAGCGGCCATCTGTGAACTCTCTGCCTGTCCTGTCATGGCTATGGAGGCCGTCTGTGAACCCTCTGCCTGTCCTGTCACGGCTATGGAGGCCGTCTGTGAACTCTTTGCCTGTCCTGTCACGGCTACGGAAGCCGCTTATGAAATTTTGTCCTGCTCTGAACCGGCCGAGGAGGACATCTCTGAACTCTCGTCCTGTTCTGAACCAGCCATGGTGGCTGATTGTGGACTGTCTGTCTGTCTCGTCTCTACTAATGTGTCTGATTTTAAACTGTCTGTCTTGCCTGTTTCTATCAAGGAATCTAAACCTGACCAGTCTGTCTGTCTAAATGCTTCTGTTGAGTCTGAATTTGAACCATCTGTCGGTCCCGATTTAGTCATTGAGTCTGTTGTTGAACCATCCGTTTGTACAGTTTCTATTAATGGCTCTGAGTGTGAATTGTCTGTCTGTCCAGTTTCAGTCACTGAAATGTCTACCAGTCCAGCTTCAGTTAATGCATCCAATTTTGAGCTGTCAGTCTATCCCATATCAACCCATGAATATGTTTGTGAACTACCTGCCAGTCCAGTTTCCCTCAATGAGTCTGATTTTGAACTGTCTGTCTTATCAGTTTATGTCACTGAACTCTCTGATTCAGCCTCTGGCAGATAACTCAAAATCAAGGGCATTGACAGTCTTATTCCAGTCAATGCATTTAATTGTGAACTGTCTGTTGGTTTAAATTCTACAGTCAAATCTGATTCTGAATTATTTGTCTGTCCAGTCTCAACTAATGAGCCTGAGTGTGAACTGTCTGCCCGTTCAGTTTTCACCAGGGAAACTATTGATGAACATTCTGTGTTCCCTGCCTTGGTCCTTGAGACCGTATATGCTCTGTCTGTCTCTTGTGTCTCAGTTTTCCCTAGGTCCCAGTCTCTTCTGCTCCGCCTTGGTGGTCTTCTGCTCCATCTGCTCTGCCGTGGTGGTCTTATGTCTGGCTCTGGTGGTCTTCTGCTCCGCCTTGGTGGTCTTCTGCTCCGTCGTGGTAGTCTTCTTCTCCATCTGCTCCGCCGTGATTGTCTTCTGTCTGGCTCTGGTGGTCTTCGGCTCTGTCTGCTGCGCCGTGGTGGTCTTCTACTCCATCTGCTCCGCCGTGGTGGTCTTCTGCTCTGTCTGTTCCACCGTGGTGGCCATCTGCTTCGTCTGCTCTGCGTGGTCTTCTGTCTGGCTCTGGGGGTCTTCAGCTCCGCTGTGGGGATCTTCGGACTCATCTGCTCTGCTGTGTTGGTCCTCAGTTCCACCTATCCTGTGGGTTCTGCCCTGGTTTCCTGCTCTGCCGGCTCCACCCTGGCTCCCTGCTCCGCCTTGGCATCCTGCTCTGCTGGCTTTGCCTCAGTCCCCTGTCCCTTCACTTCCACATGAACCTGGCCCTCCATCCCTCCCCCTGTTCCGCCTTCTCTCCACCACCGTTCTGGATTGTACTATGTTGGGAGAGTCTGGAAGCTGCACCTTGGGGATCTCGTTCGCCGCCGATCAACCCATGTCTGTTTACTGGACTACTCGTGTGTCTTGCCTGTACCATACCTGTTTGCTGGTGTTCAACCCTGCCTGTGTTTTGACCATGTCTGTGAATAAAAAAAAGTAGGTTTTCAACATGAATCAAAATGGCGGACAGGAAGTTCAGCTAATTATAGCATAATTGGTATCGATGTTCTTGCCATGTTCGAAGGAATCTAGCAACATCAGTCTCATTACAATATGATAATGTATGCAAAAGTTCTAAAGTTTTATAAATTGCTTTATAACTTTTGACCACAAGGTGGCGCTGCATCCAAACTTTTTGAGTACCATCAGGACATGGTGCCGAAGATGCATACCCATTTTCGTAATTATAAAGTCAAAGCGTTCTTAAAATATTGAATTTTTTGACAAAATTAAAAATGGCCGACGTCCAAAATGGCTGACATGGGGAAATTTGGTATGGTTCGACTCGGCATGCTCCACCGAATCTAAAGAGACCCGTCAAATTCAATCATGCGATATTCGAGAACGGTTGGACGAATCAACTTGAATTCCATAACTTTTTGCCAACATCTATAATAAGAACGCCAACAAATACAATAGGTGCCATCGCACCTTCGGTGCTTGGCCCCTAATAAATATAGCTGCAAGCAGCAATCATGGGGCTAAGCACTCCAGAGGCAAATTGAGGAGCTAAGCATGGCATGGAGCATCAAACCAAATGTAACAATGAGTAATAAAAGCAATTTTAGGATGATTGTAATTGAAATGGCTGAAAAATCAAAAATACAACCTCTAGAAATATGATTAAATGGCTTATCACTTTTGACCAACAGGTGGCGCTGTAATCAAATCCTTTTGGTGTGTTCTGTGTGAGGTGACATTGACACACACAAAGTTTGTTGTCATTATGTCAAAGCTATGCAGAGAGTCATTTTGGCATCAAGCCTCAAATTTGTTGCTGTGGTATACGAAAACGGTTTTGTCTATCAACACAAAATCCGTAACTTTTTGTCAGCATTGTCTGAAGATAATATGAATCGATTTTGGTGAAAATCGGACCAACGGTCTAGGAGGAGATCGAAAAAGTAGGTTTTTTAAGAAAATCAAAATGGCGGACATGAAGTTTGGCTGACTATGGCAACAATGGATTCACTGTACTCAACATGACCCAAGGAATCTATTAATACCAGTCTCATTACAATAGGCAAAATTCACAGAAAGCTATTAGCATTTATTTGAAATTTCATTATAACTTTTGACCACAAGGTGGCACTGTCTCAAACCTATTTGAGTACTTTCAAGTCTTGATGGTACATACAAAGTTTCGTAATGGTACACCAATGCATTACGAAAATATAGTGAAATATAGCATTTTATATCATAATACTCTGTTGTAGTCAATGGCAATTTCATGTTTTGTTCAATTATAGCGCCACCAAGAGGCACACTCCCACCCAATGTTTTATGTGTCCTTAGAGTGTGCCCATACATATGTGTCTCAAATTTTGTGAAAATATCTCATTTTGTTTTGGAGTTATAGACATTTTTATATATGAGAACAGAAAAAATTACTGATAGTTGACTTTGTTTGCATTTATTTGCCACTTAGTATCAAAATTGTAGCAATTGGGCATTAGTGTGTAGCCGGCACGCTATGTTTTTGAATTTCCTACGGTGGTTTCGTGTCGATCGGAGTAATGGTTTCTGTCGATCGGAGTAACGGTTTCTAAGATATTGGCAAATGTTTTTTAAGCGCTAAAATGCAATGTTGCACAAACCATAAGGCAAAACCTGGCATGTTTGGTATTGCTGGACTCTGCAAGGATTCAGGAGTCTAAAAAGGAGACTCCCGTGAAAATAAGTCGACCACACCCAAATTAATAAGCATGTAAATATTTGATTTTACCAAGAGGTGGTGCTGGCTCGAAACTTCTCAGGCTCCTTCAGGGCATCGTGCTGATGACCCATACCAAGTTTCGTAAAGATACTGTCAGACTCTGGGCCAGGTTTTGTGTGTGTCTTTGCTCCCTATGTTCTCCATCGTCCAGTTTCTCTGTCTCGTGTTTTGAGTTCATTGTTCCCAGGTGTTTCCAATGTTAATTGTCATTAGTTCCAGGTGTCCCTTGTCTTCCCCTCATCAGTTCCTGTGTATTTAAAGTGTGTTCTAGTTCTTGTCCTTTGTCAGTCACTAAACGTCATCCTGTCCTCCTGAGGTGTCGAGTCCTGTGATCCCCAGCCTTTGTTAATAAAACCCTTTTGATTTATTCTACTCCGTCTCCTCGCTCCTTCGTTCCTGTGTTCCTCGTGTGGGTGAACCGTGACAGAACGACTGACCAAAACAGTAAGCGGCGCTCCTTCTCCCATGTTTTATTTTCGTTTTTGAACAGTCTTTTGGTTTTCCTTTTTCTCCCCTGTTCGTCTCCACGGTACAAAGACCGCCCAGCTGTTAAGCGTGCCGGCCGCGTCGTTGTCATGCCCGCCAGCTGCGGCTCACCTCAGCCCGCAGGCCGCGCCGAAGACAAGCCTGCCGGACGCTCAGAACTAGCCGCGCCAAGTCAAGTTCGCCGGCCCCGCATATGGCAAGCCCTCCGGACATTAATGTGGCAAGCCCGCCAGCGGTTTCTCTGTCAAGCCCGCCAGACGGGGCTATCTCCAGCCCGCTGGCCAGGCCGATGGGAGGCCTGTCAGCCGGGCTATCTCCAGCCCGCTGGCCACGCATATGGCAAGCCCACCGGACATTAATGTGGCAAGCCC
>NW_015536510.1:135561-165842 GCF_001515605.1 Sinocyclocheilus anshuiensis | reverse complement strand
GTCTCCTCGCTCCTTCGTTCCCGTGTTCCTCGTGTGTGTGAACCGTGACAGATACGTTATTGTGTTCGTAAAATATAGCATTAAACTAAAAAATTCAAAATGGCCGACGCCCAAAATGCACCAACGGTCTTCTCAGCTGCTCTCACTATGCGCTGAAGTGTCTTGCGGCAGGAAGCGTTGCAGGCACCATACCACACAGTGATGCAGCTCGTCAGAATGCTCTCGATGGTGCCTCTGTAGAAGGTGTACATGATGGGGGCCGGGGCTCTGGCTCTTCTTAGTTTGCGGAGGAAGTAGAGACGCTGCTGTGCTTTCTTGGCCAGTGCTGTGGTGTTGTCAGCCCAGGAGAGATCATCTGTGATGTGCACACCCAGGAACTTGGTGCTGCTCACCCTCTCCACAGTAGATATGGTTCTACTCGGCATGATGCCACGAATCTAATGAGACCAGTTTTGTTATTTTTAGCCAAACCATTTCAGCCAATTGAAATGGCTGAAAAATCATAAATACAACCACTATAAATATGATTAAATGTAATATGATTAAATTATCACTTTTGACCAACAGGTGGCGCTGTAATAAAATCATTTTGGTGTGTTCTGTGTGAGGTGACAATGGCACACACAAAGTTTGTTGTCATTATGTATTGGTGTAAATATGTCAAAGCTTTGAAGAGCTATAGCCTCAGAGTCATTTTGGCACCGTGCCTAAAATTTGTAGTGGCGCTGTACAAAAACAGTTTTGTCTATCGACATGAAATCCATAACTTTTTGTCAGCACAGCCTGAAGATGATTTGACTTGATTTTGGTGAAAATTGGACAAACGGTCGAGGAGGAGTTAGAAAAAGTAGATTTTCAACATAAATCATAATTGGTATCTATGTTGTCGGCATGACCCAATGAATATTTTGAGACCAGCTTAATTATAATAGGCTAATGCAATCAAAAATTATTAGCATTTTTGGAAATGTCATAATTAATGGTTAATGAATGTTTTACTACTCTTGACCAATAGGTGGCACTGTTACCAAAATGATGTGGCCTGGTCAGTGTGAGGTGATAATGGCACATACAAAGTTTGGTGTAAATATGTCAAAGCTTTGCAGAGATACAGCCTCAGATGCAGTTTGGCATCTTTCCAGCAAATTCGTTGATGCGCTAAATGAAAACCTTTTTGTATATTGACACGAAATCCATAATTTTTTGCCAGCATGGTCTGAAGATGATCCGAGTCAAATTTGGTTAAAATCGGACCAACAGTCTAGGACGTCTAGGTTTTCAACATTAATCGAAATGGCGGACAGGAAGTTCGGCCAATTTTGCCATAATTGGTATCGATGTTCTCGGCATGACCCAAAGAATACACTGAAAGTTTTAAAACAATAGCCCAATTTATTCAAACGTTATTAGAATTTTTGTAAATTTCTACTTTTGGCCACAAGATGGCGGTGCCCCCAAACTTTTTGAGTACTGTCAGAGCATGGTGCCGAAGAAACATACAGAGTTTCGTAATGATGCGTTCAAAAAATACAACTTTTTACGACATAATTCAAAATGGCCGACTCCCATTTGACCTTCGGTGCTTGGCCCCTAATAATGATAATAAATAAATGTAAATAAATAAAATGCTGTGGTTGCCAGAACTTGTAGCATACATACATGTAACATAAGGGCATAAGGTGTGGTTTATTTATACCGTTACTGTTTAACACATATGGATTGTTGAGCATTTATTTTAATTACCACCCCGTTTTCTGTATTATTGTCCCTATGTGTGTGTGTATTTACCCCGGATTAGATCAGTCTCGTGAGATATAGCGCATCACCTTGCATCATGGACTTGGTTATAATTATTTCACTATATAGGTTGCCGGCTTACCAACGTTTGGTAGCGTACTCATTTGTTCGACTCTGACCCGGGTTTCATTTACTGTGTGGATTACGGACTGAGCTGTTGTTGGGATATTCTGCCACCTCGCATGTGGAGTTTTACATACGAATTTGAGAGATTGGATTACTTGCCAGTGAGAACTTTAACAGCTTCAGTCTGCACTTAAGAATCTGCTTGCGGACTTTCATTCTACCCCAGTCAGACTGATTGAATTCTTTCAGGATCTGTGAGGCACGAACCAAATGCAGATTAACAATGACAGGGTTTATTAGCAAAACAAACAAGGTAAGGCGTGAAACAGAGTCCACCAACAGGGGATACAGGAAAAAATGACAGGACAGCGGAGGATGACCGCCTGAACCAGCCCTGGATGACAACAAGTCGGACAACAGCAGAGGAGGTGGCAGGGCCAGGAAGATAGTGGTGAAGATTAGGCAAGGCACAAGGAAGCTGAGATCTGCTAAGAGAAACCTTAACAAAAAGAATAAAGAACTGATGAACAAATAGTAAACAAAAAGTAGTTTAGTTACAAAAAGTAAAAGACTAGAAAACACCAAACTAAATAAAAGACTAGAGTTAGTCTTTAACTCTAGTCTTTTATTTAGTTTGGTGTTTTCTAGAAAATGTAAAATAATACTAAAATGAAACTAAAGGAAATTACTTGAATAATAGCTAAATCAAAAGAAATAAAGAGCAAGACTTTAACAAGAAAATACCAAGGGACTAGAAAAGACTAAACTTGACTAGAGTGGCTGAAAGTAGCACAACACACACATTCACTCACAACAAACCGGCAAAGACAAGAGGGAAGAGAGCACAATAAATAGGGAGGAAAGGACATGAAGACCAGGTGAACACAATTAGAGAAACAAGGACCAGATGAGACCTAAAACAACCACAAACAAAGACAGAGCCATGTGCCGAAACAAAACAAACATAGAAACATGAGACAAAGACAAAACTGACAAGACTGTCAGGGCAGGATCCTGACCGTACCCTCCCCCCAACGGATGCCTCCAGGCATCCACACTGGGCAAAAAAGTCCAAGTAGGTAACAACTGGGAGGGAGAGTGGGTGGGGAACAAAACTTGAAGTCTCAGAATAGCTAGAAAACACAGGGGGTGGGACTGGGAGGGTGGAAAATAATCCATAGCAATGGTTTGGGGCTGACCAGGGAGGTGCCGACTAAGGGAACCCATAAGGGCCATGTAACAGGGAGGGAAGGTTGGGGATACAGTTGGTTGCCCTTCTGAACACATGGGCTTCCTCCATTGGTGGGGGATTCTGACTGGGCTTGGTGTCTGGGGCAGATTCAGGAACACCTTCTGGGATTGCAGAGGTATCCTTGGCTTCAGGTACAGACACTGGACTTGACTCTGGATTGCCCTTGGGCGCTGAAGTCTGCACTTGACTCTGATCAGGGGCTGGAGCCTGCACTGGACTGAGCTCAGGGGCTTGAGCGGGCTCTGTAGCTGCTCTCTCTGGAATGGTTTGAAAACAATATCCTCTTCTGCGGCAGGCTCTGAAAAGTGGACTCTGGAATTGCTCTCTCTGGACTGGGCTTGAAAACTACATCCTCCTCTGCAGCGGGCTCGGAAACAACTTCCTCTAAAGCGGGCTCAGGAACTGCTCTCTCTGGAGCTGGCTCTTCGGGCTCCTGGACTGGAGCGGACTCTGGAGGCTCCTGGACTGGAGCGGTGGCAGAGAGTACTGGCTGCTCAGGATTGGCCTGTGTGGTACAAATAGCGAGCTGCTCAGGGACAGCCTCAATGGCCATTATAGGGAGAGCGGGCTGCTCGAACATGACCTCTGCCTCAGTCTCTGTGGCAACAACGGGAGGAGCAGCCAGCTCAGGAAGAGCCTCTGTGGACATAACATGACAGGTAGGAGTAACCTCTTTGGGCATGACAGGCATGACTTGACTGGCAAGAACATCATCTGTGGGCATGACATAACTTACAGGCATGGCTTCAGTGGGCACAACAGGAAAGGTAGGCAACTCAGGAACTGTCGCTTCTGTCATATCAGGTAAACTGGACAGCTTTGACATAACCTTGGTGGGCAAGATAGGAGCAGGTGGCTCAGGAAAGTCATTCATGGATCTGACAGACAGAACAGGTGTCGCTATGGCTAGGACCACTGAACTAGACACCTCTCAGACCAGCAGAATTGGAACCTCACAATTCGGGCCCTCCAGGAACAATGGGTTTGGAACTTCTTGACTTGGGCTCTCCTGGACCAGTGGGCTAGGGACCACAGAAGGAAGGCCAATAAGTTGTGAGGCATGAAGCCTCTTTCTACTTCATCACTGCAGACAGATTCAGGAGGTATAAGGATTTGACAAATCCTTGCGGTGGTGCAGATAATTGGAAAAGTCCAAGTTCCTCAATTGCTCCATCTCCCACTGAGGCAGTGGATTGTCCAGACAGAGGTTGAAGAGGTCCTTAAGGGCTGAATCCTGGTACTCGAGGCCCCTGGACATATGCTGCATTCACGCCATTTCATAATTACCGTAATTCCGAGTTGACAACACGGGACATTTTACTCATAGCTTTCCATGTTCTCGGAATGAATCTGGTTGCGGTCAGGTGGTACAGCTGTCACTGGTCCAAGTCGTAACTCTCAGAACATTCTGAGTTTACAAGTTGTAATTACAGGTTCTGGAGCACGTGAGGGCTTTGGCGTTGATAGTGTTGCCATAGAAACACATAATTCAGCTCCAAGTAGAATGTCATGTGTTGTCATCTCAGAAGTATGGTAATTATGACATGGCATGAACGCAGCTTTAGTCCTTAAGAACTGGGTGATGGCCCTCACCTCTAGCCCCTGCTGACGAAGTGCTCCCAGCCCTTGCTGGTGGGCCAGTCTCTCCTGAGCATTTGCATGTGGCAGGATCTTGAGACTCATTCTGTTGGGTCCAATCTTGCCGGTTCGTTATGCCAGGATCTGTGAGGGAGGACCTACATGCACATGAACAATGGCAGGGTTTATAAGCAAAACCAACAAGGCACAAGAGGGAATTCTCAGCACATAGAGACTCTTTCACCTAGATACCATACTACAGAGACTGTGTCTGTTCTCGAAACTAGCAAATACAAAAAATGTCCAAGACAATTTAATGGTAACAATGTAATTGATGATCCAAAATAAACAAACAAAAAACAAACAGATATAATACAGATAAACAACAAATAAATATTGGCTTAACGAATATTAGATTCCTTTCAACAAAAGCACTTTCTGTAAATGATATGATCACAAACCTTAAATGTGCTCTGTTTGACAGAAACCTGGCTAAAACCAGATGATTACATTACTTTAAATGAGTCTACCCCCAAGATTACTGTTATAAACAAAGGTAAAAGGGGAGGTTTTGCTACAATTTATAGTAATATTTCCAGTATTTCTCAGAAAGTCTGGTTTCAAGTATAATTCGTTTGAAGTAATGGTGCTTCATATAACATTATCCAGAAAAACAAGTGTTAATGCTAAACCCCCAGGCCACTAGCGCACCATACAGACTTTATAAAAAAAAAATTCTGATTTTCTATCTGAGTTAGTGCTGGCTGCAAATAAATTCTTAATTGTTGGTGATTTTAATATCCATGTTAATAATGAAAAAAGATGCATTGGGATCAGCATTTATAGACATTCTAAACTCTATTGGGATTAGACAACACGTGTTAGGACCTACTCATTGTTGTAATTGTACTTTAGATTTAATACTGTAACATGGAATTGATATTAATGCCGTTGAAATCCTGCAGAAGAGTGATATCTCAGGTCATTATCTACTGTAGTCTAGTGTATACTCCATATAGCTAAATCTGCAAACTCAACGGTAAAGCTTTAGATTACAGCCCGCAATTTACAGCTTAAATAATCAGAATTTACGTAACTTTTTTGTAATTATAGTGTACCTATTCAGTACCTCCGTGTAGGTATAGGGGAATAGTATGCGACATTTGGTGAATAAAGGGGTAACAACCTGTAAAATTACAAATCATTTATCTGTAAGTATTTTGAAACTAAGGGTTACATATTACAACGTAACTGGTATGTATGGCCTAAAAAACAATCTTATGTTTGGGTGTGATTTAGAAGGATGATATACTTTATATAATTTTATATTGGTATTTTATTAAAGGCCTAGGTATTTTTTAACCAAGGTTACATATTCTATTATTAAAGGATACATGATGGAGATTACTGAACAACAAATCTGGACATATGGTTAAAATGAGTTATTGAGTTTCTGCTATGATTTATAATTCATGAGTCTACTTACCTACTCGATCTCAGCTGAGTCACACCAGCAACTTCTCAACACCACTATCACCAAATAACTTTGCATGATATATCATCAAGGTGCAAAGCAGCTTAGAACAAGTTTACCTCTTTCCAGCTGTTCACAGAAAAAAAATACTTGATACAACATTTGTATTTCAGTGGATGTACATATGTGTGTGTGTGTGTGTGTGTGTGTGTGTGCAAATATACTCGAACAAAACCTTCCAGTTTTAAATATTCCAGTCAGTTTAAAAAATCTCTTTCCTCTTCGCGTCGATTAGTTTTCTTGTATTTTCAACACATATTCCTATCATGAGCGCCGCAAATACCTACTCGATCGTCTGAAGCGCCATTCCAGCTGTTTCCAGTTCGTGCTCACCACATTCACTGGTCCAGTTTTAAATGAACACTGCATACAGTTTCAAAGTTGTCCCTCGTCTGCGCTTCAATTAGTTTTCTCCTATTTTCCACACATGTTCCCATCTTAAGCACTGCAGACACGGATATGGTCGCACACAGAACCATTCGCATTTGAACTTGCGTAACTTGCTACATGCTCTCTTTCACGTCCCCAACATTCCTAACCCAGCATCATCGGGTTACTTATTACTGATAGGCTATCGACCCAAATTGGGTCATATCAAGTCAGCTACCTAACCCAACAGTCTCAACCGAGCATTTGGATTGAAACAATACCAGCGTGTTTTATAGGTGTAGGCTATAAATAAGTACACAGTGTATGTTTTTGCTAAATCGATGTAAGGCATTTGCGAACATCACACAAGTGAACGATGGAATCTCCGCATTCCACCAGAAAACTAACATCTCTTCTCAACCCTATGAGAGTCGTAAAAGCTGAACCATGGTCAGCCCAGGTGCCAACTTTCTCAAATGAGTTCCTGTCTTGCTCTGCTTATCTTTACAAGAAACACAAGGAGAGAGTGATTTACCAAACCACCTCCGGTGTCGACAAGCACTAGGACAGCAAGAACTGACCCCCCCCCATCTGGATTACAAAAATAAGTCGCTCTAGAAAAGCGCACGAAGGAAGAAACGGGCGTTTTCCTTGTTTACTTTCTCTAAAAGGCCTTAATAGTCAATTTGTTGGTGCGTGTTCCATCTCCAAATGCATCTATGATAAATGAATCTCCCGGCTTCAGAACATTAACCTAGCTAATTAATGCTCTTGCCATTTAATTCACTAAAAACTAGTGAACTTGAAACGCGAGCACTCCAACTTGTGCTCACACGCTTACCATCAAAGCGATCGGTCATCTAAAACTCAAACACTTCAGTGAGACTTCGCGATCTTCAAAGAACTTAAAGTCTTGCAAACTCAGACTGTAGCAAAACTGCTGAAGCCTCTGCGTCATCAAGAAGCCAACCAATCTCCGGAGTGCTTTCCCAAAGAAAAGACGTCATCCTGATGTCACCACAGTAACCAATCAGCAACTTAACTTCTCGCTGGCCGAGAAACTGATAGAGTGTAAACTATCAAATTTGAAATCAGTTTAATCAGGTGGACCTCGAATTTTCAGATCCGAGTCCTTTTAAAACCTGAATGAATTAATAATAATTAATTCCCTAAAATTAAGTAATCAAAGTCATTACATCGCTTTCAAATATAAGATTGTTGTTAGGTCATACATACCACAGAATAGGTACCTCTTAGTTTCAAAATACTTACAGTAGAAATAATTTGTCATTTTACAGGTTATTACCCCTTTATTCCCCAAACTTAGCATATTATTCCCTTATACACGGAGGTACTGAATATGTACACTATAATTACAAAAAAGTTATTCTGTAAATTCTGTTTACTTACGCAGTACATTGTGGGTTGTAATCTAAAGCGTTACCAATTCAACTCCTTGTTACAAATATGGTAGAACCACCACTTCCATCACAAAAGGCTGCTTTGTAAATAATCTTCCTGACTTGTTTTAAGTGAACTTTTGGGGAACTGTTGGGGAGAACATCTAATGTGTAAAATTATATTAGATCCGTGAAGAACAGTAGGACTTACTATGTAGGCCATCTGTCTTATTAATATTAATCTAACAATAAAAGAAAAGATTGCTGCTCTTGATTGAACTGCTTTTGTAGTTTTAATAATACATTTATTTGTAATGAACACACTGAAGTGATTTTTACATTTGATTTGTTTTTCTTACATGATGTCACGGTCTGTGCTGGGAGGAACGATGGAGACATGGAATAAACGAAACATTCTTTAATATAATTCAAACACAGGGTACATCCAACACTGGGAACAACAGGAAACACACAAACTTAACAAGTAGATCCGGCAAACACAGAAAGCAAAGGCATGGACTTAAATACAGGGGATAATAAGGGAAACACAGGTGCATGGGATGATAATCAAACTAATTAGACTAAACGAGGACAGGAACATGACCAAATAAGGAAACACCGGAACCGAAACAGGGGCAAAACAGGTCCATAATCCTGACATATCGCCCCCCCCTCCCAGAAGGCACGTCATCGTGCCGTAGACAACAACAGAGGGAGGCATAGGTGGAAGCTTGGGAGGAGGCTCAGGAGGAGGACGGATATCCGGGAGGAGGATGACGGGCAGCGACCAGGGAGGTGACGACGGAGGGAGGAGCCAGGGAGATGACAGGAGGGAGCTGGAACAGGAGGAGCCAGGCGGGACCCAGGCCGCAGCCATGATGACGGCCCATGGTGGAGCCGACGGAGGGAGGAGCCATGGAGGAGGAATGGCTGCCAACTCCAGGGGGTCGACCAATGGCGGCTGAGCAGGTGACCTGGGTCTACGGGCCGAGGCGGAGTCCGGGCCTTGGAGGCTGGAGGCGGAGTCAAGGGGTACTCCAGCCACGGCGACGCTGGAGGATGGCAGTCCCGCGGAGCTCACACCGTGCTGATGGTGGGCTGAGGGGGAGCAGAGGGGCTGCCAGACGACAGCGGTGGAGGAGGCAGGAGACGGTGGGTGGGTGTGCTCTCACCGCGCTCTCACCGTCCACGGCTTGCTCCCTCGCAGCGGGCACTGTCGCCGGCTCTCGCACCTGGTCTGATGGGTTAGGCTCTACTTCCGGGGCGATCCTCTGCTCAGTTGCTCGGCTTTGCGCTAGCTCGTCGATTGCGGCGGGAATAGGCTATCCATCATCGGTGGGCTCGGGCTGATGCTCCGCACCGTGGGGAGATGGTGGGCTGAGCTCTGGGTTAGGAGCGGATATGGCGAGATCATCCACGGGGCAGATGGTGAATCCGTTTCTCGCCAGTATCCACTCCACAAAGGTGGCAAAGTCCTCTCGAGGGCCATCTTCAGACGACGGCACTCTGCATGCAGCGTTCAAACCTGCATCATAGAATGAGCAGAGCAGCTGGTCCAGGTAGCTGGTGATGTTGGCGATTTCCAGGAAAAGTCTAGTATGACCCTCGAGAGATCCATCCCCCTGCTCCATCAGGAGGAGAAGGAATTCGGGGTGGGTGAAGGCGTCCATAGGGGCACAACGGAAAAAAAGACACTGGGTAAAACAAAGAAACAAAAACGGAGGGTAGACACGGAGGTAACTGTTTTTTAGTCGGATCTTCTGTCACGGTCTGTGCTGGGAGGAACGATGGAGACGTGGAATAAACTAAACAGTCTTTGATATAATTCAAACACAGGGTACATCCAACACTGGGAACAACAGGAAACACACGAACAAGTAGATCCGACAAACACAGAAAGCAACGCATGGACTTAAATACAGGGGATAATAAGGGAAACACAGGTGCATGGAATGATAATCAAACTAATTAGACTAAACGAGGACAGGAACATGACCAAATAAGGAAACACCGGAACCGAAACAGGGGCAAAACAGGTTCATAATCCTGACACATGAATGCTTTTAAAATGAAAAAACAAAAAGTAATGCATTAGGCCTATTTGTTTCTTTCTTATATTTGTTCTACTGTTTTTTTAATTGGTTCTTATTTTTTAATAACAAAGATAAAATAAAATATAAATGGCTATACTGTGATTATTACTATAGTAATTAATATTAAGAAAGGAAGTGGAGGAAACAATGCTGTCATGAATTCTGTCCATAGACTTCCATCCGCCACAAGAGGTCGCCTCTTCATCATATTGACTCTCACACCACATAGACTGTTACATGTCACTCCGGACATTTCCCATCATCCATTGCACTGATTGCACACAGCTGTCATAGTCTAGTCATAGTCTTGCCTTGTCTGTTTTCCTGGTTCCTGACTCTTGCCACGTATCTTGGATTAACCCTTTGCTTGCTGTTTCAGACTATGTTTGCTTCTCGCCTGGATTTATGCTCACATTTACGGATTACCCCTCTTGTCAATTCCTCTGGATTACGTTTGCTGTCGTCTGACTCAAGCCCGTTTAGGCTTGCTCTTCTGTCTTGCCTGTGCCATACCTGTTTGCTGTTGTTCAACCCTGCCTGTGTTTTTGACTATGTTTATTAATAAACGCTTGCACATGGATCCGCACGCCTCTCGTCTCATCAGCCCCATTACAGAATGCTCGGCCACACAAGGACCCAGCAGCTTTTCAGAGGAACATTGGCCAGGTATGGACACAGCACGTATATTATTAACTCTTAAACAAGGCCCGCGTTCGCTGGAGAACTATATTCAAGAGTATATAGCCATTGCTTATTACTCTGATTTACCGGACTGTTTGTTGATAGAGTCTTTTTGCGATGGCATTAATCAACCGCTGAGGTCTAAGCTTAGACGCGAGGTTCCACGTTCATCACTCTGTCAGTTTATGGACTATGCTGATGTAACCCCCTAGAGTTGTACGCTGTTCTATGCTTAAGTTCAATGCAGTACCGTAGTTTCCCTGTAGGGGTCGCTGTATGATCTCGTTAACTGAGACGTAGAAATTAGGAGAAGAAGACTTCGCTGCTGGTACGCACGAGCTGATCAAGTGCTGCATTTGAAATATTATAACTGCACAAAAGTACTTTCTAATGTTTAAATGTTTAAACTTTTCATATAAAATGTTGCAGTATGTTCATGGGTTTCAAAAGAAATTCTTATTGAGGTCGATTGAGAAGTTATTTCTACGAACTCTGGTGAGTTTCTGTGTTAACAGAAATGTTAAGTTGATGTGTTTTAACTGATTAGTAATCGGAAAAATTGTATGTATGTTATTGTGTACAAGGGAAAAAAACAGTCAGAGTTAAAACATGTTTATTGAATATGTTTTTTGTATTTCAAATACACTTTTTGCAAACGGAGATCAGGGAAACGAATAGATTTTATTCTTGTTAAATTTATTTTATGATCTTCCCTGTATATATATGGTGGGAAAAAAATTATTTATACATAAAAGCATTTTGGGATGTAAATAATCAACCTGTGTGTTAAACAGAGATTTATTTGTGCATTTAGTGTGCTCACATGTATTGATGTTAAATTGCTAAGCTAAAACATGTGAGTGAAGCATGTGAGTGATGCTTCTGACAATTTATTTACTCGTATGGAGTTTATTGTGACTAAGCTAATGTGAATCTTAAGAGATGTTAATTCTGAATTGTGTTGTTCTGTGTAGACTGTTTTTTTTGTTGCCTGATTCCATCCTGTGACATTATCAACTGTGAGCTTATGTGAGCTATGGCGAGTCAGACCCTGTGATTCTGTGAAGGGTCTACTGCTGACGTTCAACTCAGACCTGTCTGCATCGTGGGATTCTTTTCAATTACAGCTAAGCTGTTACTTTATACACACTACCCGGGTAGTAGGATAAAACAAGGCCTTATACATTATACATTCATTTTACACTACACACACACAAATTTGCGAAGGAACCTGCAGGACTTTTGGATTTTATTTTCTGAATTGTGTTGTTCTGTGTAGACTGTTTTTTTTGTTGCCTGATTCCATCCTGTGACATTATCAACTGTGAGCTTATGTGAGCTATGGCGAGTCAGACCCTGTGATTCTGTGAAGGGTCTACTGCTGACGTTCAACTCAGACCTGTCTGCATCGTGGGATTCTTTTCAATTACAGCTAAGCTGTTACTTTATACACACTACCCGGGTAGTAGGATAAAACAAGGCCTTATACATTATACATTCATTTTACACTACACACACACAAATTTGCGAAGGAACCTGCAGGACTTTTGGACATTTTATTTTATTTTTTTCCTCTTTCTTTGTTTTCTCGGACCTGTTATGCACAACCTGGACTAAATATCGAATTTTTCCCATTCCAGCAGTGTTGTGTTGTGACAATACAACAAAATACTAACTTGTTTCTTCTATTATTTGTTTTTTGTTATATGTGCAATAAATGTGCTGGCTGTTAGCTGTTTCATACTATTTGGCCCAAATTTCATTTTTATCCTCCCAAGAGTCGAACCTAGCCCTATATCTATTCAGAGTAATATAACACAAAGTTATACTGATAACTTTTGCCGTGTTACACCACCTTTTTGTGGCGAGCCAGCCAGGAGGATAATTACAGCCTGAGCACAAGTTATTTGACTGAACTGAGTGATTTTTTTCCTGTAAAATTTTTGCAAGTTGATTAGGCAAAATTAATGTTTCAGATATTGAGAGACGCTACAATGTCAAAGCAAAATGTGCTGTGTTTGTGTTAGGCATTACCGATACAGATGCTGATAATGAAATTGCTGAAACCCTTACAAAATATGGAGCTGTGGTGAAAGTAGTGAGAGTAGCCCCCAGTACTGTACAGTCAGGGCAGTCTACTGTAGTAGTAGAGTTCGATACACACACTCCTGTTGCACTCATGGAGCCTGATTTCCCCCTAGAGATAAAAAATGTGTGAAACCCCACAGTTACCTGGCATGTAGATAGTGTCAAAGTGTTAGCCCCACACATTAAACAGTCGCATGCCCAAGCTGAACATTCTTCCCTGGATTCAAGTGAGACCAGTTGTGATGATGCTGGTTCAGATATGACATCTTCTGACCACAGCACTTCCATAATGCAAAGATACAAAAAGAAATCACAGACTAAAAGATCAAAAATGAAATCTGATCCAGTAGTGAGGAAAAAGTCTCCAAAGTCTGCACTGAATGCACTTACTCATGATGAATTAAACCAACCTGAGGTGCAACGCATAGTTGTCGAACATGTCATCAAAAATGACACTTCTGCAGTGCAAGCACATTCAAAATGGCTGCGTTCCTTCTCTGGCCGAGTTCCAAAACCCCCAGATGAAGCCAACTTTGACACGTGGTGTCTCCATGTTGACCTGTTGCTACAAGATTCTTTCCCTCCAGATGTTCAGTGGAGGAGGATCCTTGAAAGTCTCTTACCACCAGCCTCAGATGTGGTGAAGCAACTTGGTTCCACTGCCCCTCCACAGGATTATGTGAAACTTCTTGATTCTGCTTATGGGCTGGTGGAGGATGGCGATGAGATCTTTGCCAGGTTCCTAAATACTCACCAGGACACGGGTGAGAAAGCTTCTGACTACTTACAGAGACTGCAGACCATCCTTAGCACTGCTGTCAGGTGGAACAGAGTAAAGCAGTCCTCCAAAATCGCCACTTATTGAAACAGTTCCAACGGGGGTGCTGGGATCATTCCCTGACTCTTACCCTTCAGCATAAGTCTAAAACAAAGGCACCACCTGACTTTGCTGAGCTGTTGTTACTGCTCAGAACTGAAGAGGAGAGAAGAGCTGCAAAACTTGATAGGATGCAGCGACACATAGGCGGTTCGAAGCACAAGGTTACGAGTCACACACAGTTTGCTACTGATGTCTATGCTTATGGCGACCCTGGTGTGTTGCAAGCTTGCCTGTCTGAGACTGAGGGATTGAGAAAGCAAGTTGCTGATCTGCAAAGGCAGTTAAAGTCCTCCAAGTCTAAAAAGAGAGAAGAACGTGAGCCCGAGTTAGTGGAAAGCCCAAAAGTCATGCCAGCTAAAGCAGAGATAAATGTGCAGCAAGTAGCAAGTAAACTTCCAAAGCCATGGTTCTGATTTAGATGTGGAGAAGATGGCCATGTAGCCAGACTATGCGAAGGCTCCATTAACAAATCCCTAGTAGACAAAAAGTACAAAGAGCTTAAAGCCAAACAGGATGACTGGACAAGGAGAAACGGAATGCCGTTAAACCGGGTCGGGTTTCAGTAATGGGACATACTGGGGCCTTTTGCAGAAATAAGCGTCCCAATGGATTGAATGAAGAAAGAATAGAGAGTCAAGCCCATTCCAGTGATTCAGCCAATGACAGTGAGTTAAATCCTAGCATTATAGGTCCCAGATGCACTGCTAAAATTGTCATTGAAGGGAAGCCCTGTGTATCTCTTCTCGATTCAGAGTCACAGGTGACAACTGTGTCCAAGTCATTCTATGATACTCACTTGTCATCCCATCCAATCCTCTCTCTGAATGATCTCATTGAAGTCGAAGGAGCTGGAGGGCAGACTGTGCCCTATTTGGGCTACATTGAAGTGAGTATGCATTTCCCTGAAGATATCACTGGAAAAGCTGAAACTGTCACCACACTAGCACTTGTCATTCCCGACTACAAATTCAATCTTGAAATCCCAGTACTTATTGGCACTAACACCCTAGATACCTTGTTCAAGTCCTGTGTCACAAGCAGTAATGGCCATGCTGTTCTCAACGGGCAATGTCCGTACTCACCTCTAGTCCAGAACCTGTTGCGCAGATACACCATTGAGCAACAGAATGGCAGAGTGGGCCAAGTCAAATTGAAAGGAAAACAGAACGTCAGAATACCCGCTGGTCAAAAGATAGTTCTGGATGGATATGTTAGAGGCGTGTCTACAGCCGGAAATTCCCCCCTTGTGCTAGAGCCATGCGCTCACTCCAGTCTCCCTGGTGGTTTGCTTCTTTGCAGTTATGTCCTCACAAGTCCCAGAAGAACATCATTCAAAGTTCCTATCCTTCTTCAGAATGAAACAGCTCATGAAATCACCCTTCCAAGAAAATGTTGCTTAGCTGAACTTTATATTCCATCTGCTTTGTCTTTGCTGAAAGATACTTCTGTTGAGGAGAAAGAGCAAACATTTCTACCTGCCTCCACTGTAGTTAGCTGCAATGCTATGTGTTCTACCAGCCATGATAACAAGATCACTTTCGATTACACTGACTCACCTCTCTCTGAAGAATGGAGAAACAGAATTGCAGAAAAGCTCAATTCCATTCCTGAGGTTTTTGCTATGAATGATCTTGATTATGGACACATCACGGCAGTTAAGCACAGAATTCGCCTCTTTGACCCAACCCCTTTTAAACAAAGAGTAAGACCCATCCATCCTTCTGATTATGAGGCTGTTAGACTTCACCTTCTGAAACTCAAGGACGCAAACATCATCCGGGAGTCCGAAAGTCCATTCGCTTCACCCATAGTTGTCGTGAAGAAGAAAAATGGTTCCATTCGGCTCTGCGTTGACTATAGAAAGTTAAATAATCAGACAATAAAGGACGCCTATGCACTGCCAAACATTGAAGAGACATTATCCGCCCTTACAGGATCAAAATGGTTTTCTGTTATGGACTTGAAATCGGGGTATTATCAAGTTGAGGTTGAAGAGGAGGACAAATATAAGACAGCGTTTGTGACACCCATGGGATTCTGTGAGTTTAACAGGATGCCACAGGGGGTGACGAATGCACCTAGCACCTTTCAGCGTGTTATGGAGAAATGTGTGGGCAGCCTGCATCTGAAAGAAGTCCTTGTATTTCTTGATGATTTAATTGTTTTTTCAAGCAGTCTAGAGGAACACGAGGTACGCCTCATGAATGTCTTGAACAAATTAAAAGAGTTTGGTCTAAAGCTGTCCCCAGACAAATGTCGGTTCTTCATGAAGTCCGTAAGGTACCTTGGACACATTGTTTCCGAAAACGGTGTGGAGACTGACCCCGATAAAATCTCAGCCCTTACCACCTGGCCGAAACCCACTAACATCAGTGAGCTAAAATCCTTTCTAGGATTCATTGGATATTATCCAGCGCCACCACGTGCATGTTTTACTGATAAGAGCAAACATGATCATTCACGCCTCCTCGCATATACCTTTTCTACACAAAAAGTGTCTTAGAAAATTTAAATCAATATATTGTTTTCTGTGAATGAGTGAGTAATATGATTTTCACATAATTTTGAAGCAAAAACTCTAGACTTCAAGATCAGTTCTCAAAAGTCTTGTGATCAAATGTTCTGTATGTGTTTTATGGCCTTATTTCAGTGACTTTAAAATTGTAGTTTTTCACTAAGCACGCATAAACGTTGTTTTCTCAAAAACACAATCACGTACATACATGCTGCTCACATATTATTGTAGCCCAGTTTGTGCTGATTACAGTGTTATTAAACTTTAGACATTCAAATGTTTGTAAGCAACTGAAAAAAGCACAAATGTCAGGGCATGTCAAAACTTTTCCAGGCCCCAAAACACCCTCGGACCCGGAGGGTTAAATGCACTGACAGCTGGTTACTGTCCACCCCGAAAGAAAAGGGGTCCAAACCTCTCTCCAATGCTGACTTTAGGAAGCCTTTTGGCAGTAGATGGACACCTGAGTGTGATGTTTCCTTTCAGACTTTGATTGAAAAGCTCACCACTGCCCCAGTGTTGGGGTTTGCAAACCCCAGGTTGCTGTATATCCTCCATACAGATGCCAGCCTGCATGGCCTGGGTGCTGCCTTATACCAAGAGCAAGATGGCCATCTCAGGGTTGTCGCATTCGCCAGCAGAGGGTTATCCAATTGTGAGAGACGTTACCCCACCCACAAGCTGGAATTTTTAGCCTTGAAGTGGGCAATAACAGACAAATTCTATGACTATTTGTATGGGGCAGAGTTCGTCGTAATGACAGACAATAATCCGCTGACATATATATTGACATCGGCCAAGCTCGACGCTGCTGGACACCGTTGGCTTGCTTCCTTATCCAATTTCAACTTCAGCCTTCAGTACCGAGCCGGAAAGAAAAAACAAGATGCCGATGGCCTGTCCCGGCGACCTCACCCTCAGCCCGACATCGATTTCAGTTCTAAAACTGAAGATGACCGTATCCATCAATTCATTTCTCAGTTCATAAAAGAAGGAAACGGAACTTCATTCACTAATGAGGCAGTGAAAGCCATTTGCCAGAAACAAAATTTGTATGAGCTTGTTGAGGCAGAAGAAGAGGAAAATTCTTTACCTGCTGCTTTGGAATGTTTGGTCATAAATGCTGATGCCATTCCAACAGAGTTCTTGCAGGCAGATTTACTCCCTGGGTCAAGCACTCTCCCCAGAATGTCACCGCAAGAGTGGATTGCTGAACAGTCAAGGGACCCCACAATAAGTAGAGTGATTTAACTCTTGCATACCGGTAAACCACTCTCTTATCGTGTCAGACGTCATGAAACCCGAGAAGTTCAGTTGATGCTCAGAGTGATGGATCAATTCATATTCATTGACGGAGTACTATACAGAAAGTGTATGAACCGGGGGAATTTGTCCTATCAACTTGTTCTTCCTCTGAAGTTCCGGGAAATTGCACTGGAAGCCCTGCATGACTCAGTAGGTCATATGGGAGGGGAACAGACCTTAGATCTGGTCCGCACACGCTTTTACTGGCCGAGGATGTTCTTAGATGTTGAACGCAAAGTCAATACTTGTGAGAGGTGCAACAGGAGGAAGGCCAAGGCCGAAAGAGCATTCCCCTTAGTTAATATAGAAACCAGCAGGCCACTAGAACTAGTCTGTATGGACTACCTCTCTCTAGAACCTGATGGCCGTGGTACGAAAAACATCCTAGTTATCACAGACCATTTTACTAAATATGCAGTGGCAGTCCCTACGGTTAATCAGAGAGCAAAAACAGTTGCCAAAACTCTGTGGAATCACTTCTTTGTGCATTACGGGATTCCAGAACGTTTGCACAGCGACCAAGGTCCTGACTTTGAGTCTGCGGTGATTAAGGATCTTTGTCTCTTGTTGGGGATAAAGAAGACTCGAACAACTCCTTACCACCCGCGTGGGAATCCCGTAGAACGATTTAACTGCACACTTCTTCAAATGCTTGGTACTCTCGAAGAAGAAGACAAAGTGAGATGGCGTGACCATGTTCAACACTGGTACATGCCTATAACTGTACCAAGAATGATACAACTGGTTTCTCTCCTTATCAGTTAATGTTTGGGAGACAGCCAAGCCTTCCCATAGACGTGGCTTTTGGTATCAAACCAGAAGGGGGGAAGAAAGTTGCTCACACAGAGTACGTCAAAAAGCTGCAAGAGAGTTTACGAGAGAGTTACCGGATTGCTGTTGAACACAGTGAGAAGATGGCTCTTCGTAACAAACAACGGTATGATCTGGGGGTGAGAGAGTCCACCTTGCATGTTGGGGACCATGTCCTTGTCAAAAATGTGGGAATAAGAGGTAAACATAAGATCGCTGATCGATGGAGCAACACAATTTTTCAAGTGGTCAAACAGATAAATTAATCTCCTGTTTATGTAGTGAAGCCACTTACGACGAATGGTCCAGAAAAAACACTTCATCGAGATTTACTTTTGCCTTGTGGATTCTTGACTTCTATCAATCCCACGGATGAAAGTGACAAAGAGGAGAGTAAGGAGAAGATCTCTTGTCCTAGGGAGACATTGTCAGCGAATTAATTCCATTACCCAGATGAAGTCGTCCAAGAACCAGTCCAGGACCATGATACAGAGGTGGATTATTATTTCCCTCAAACTACACAAGACGCATCTTATCCTACCATAACCATTATTCGAGAAGTGCCTTACAACAAAGCCATGAATGAAGATACAATTGGGACTACATTGAATCCTAATGCAAGGCCGTTTGAACCTTCAGGAGGTAAGGAAGGTGTGCACTTATCTGGAGAAACCCTGGAGAGAAATCACGTACCTGGAGAAACCCTGACAGAAGATGACTTACCTGGGAAGTCCCTGGAAAAGATGATGAAACCTATCATGGAACTGAATTCTAAGCCCACTGATGGAATTGATGATGAGTCCGATCAGGAGTTGATTGTTAATGATGCTGAACCTGTTGAGCAAATAGAGAATGAAGCAAGAGAAGACAAACACAACAACAGTGAAACTGTGAGTGTGGAGCATGATCTAGAAATAAAGACATACCTGCTCAAGAGATGCCAGAGTTCAGATGTTCTACACGACATAGGGAACAACCTGATAGACTGAACTATAAGTCATTAGGAAATCCTCTGGCATTAGTCATGCATTCCCTATTAGAAGGTCTAAACCAAGCTTTCACACGAGCCCTTGAAACTGATGCTTTCCCTCAGGTTAGAGTACTAGCGCCTGATACATCTGAACTTTTATAAATGCACTACATGCAGAGACGCATGCAGGTTCAGGAGGGGAGGATGTAACCCCCTAGAGTTTTACACTGTTCTATGCTTAAGTTCAATGCAGTACCGTAGTTTCCCTGTAGGGGTCGCTGTATGATCTCATTAACTGAGACGTAGAAATTAGGAGAAGACTTCACTGCTGGTACGCACGAGGTGCTCAAGTGCTGCATTTGAAATATTATAACTGCACAAAAGTACTTTCTAATGTTTAAATGTTTAAACTTTTCACATAAATTGTTGCAGTATGTTCATGGGTTTCAAAAGGAATTCTTATTGATGTCGATTGAGAAGTTATTTCTACGAACTCTGGTGAGTTTCTGTGTTAACAGAAATGTTAAGTTGATGTGTTTTAACTGATTAGTAATCGGAAAAATTGTATGTATGTTATTGTGTACAAGGGAAAAAAACAGTCAAAGTTAAAACATGTTTATTGAATGTGTTTTTTGTATTTCAAATACACTTTTTGCAAACGGAGATCAGGGAAGCGAATATATTTTATTCTTGTTCAATTTATTTTATGATGTTCCCTGTATATATATGGTGGGAAAAAATGATTTATACATGAAAATATTTTGGGATGTAGATAATCAACCTGTGTGAAAGTAACTTTCCCCAACACTGAGCATGTGAATGATGCTTCTGACAATTTATTTACTCATATGGATATTGTGACAAGCTAATGTGAATCTTAAGAGATGTTAATTCTGAATTGTGTTGTTCTGTGTAGACTGCTTTTTTGTTGCCTGATTCCATCCTGTGACATGATCAACTGTGAGCTTATGTGAGCTATGGCGAGCCAGACCCTGTGATTCTGTGAAGGGCCTACTGCTGACGTTCAACTCGGACCTGTCTGCATCATGGGATTCTTTTCAATTACAGCTAAGCTGTTACTTTATACACACTACCTGGGTAGTAGGATAAAACAAGGCCTTATACATACATTCATTTTACACTACACACACACAAATTTGCGAAGGAACCTGCAGGACTTTTGGACATTTTATTTTATTTTTTTCCTCTTTCTTTGTTTTCTCGGACCTGTTATGCACAACCTGGACTAAATATCGAATTTTTCCCATTCCAGCAGTGTTGTGTTGTGACAATACAACAAAATACTAACTTGTTTCTTCTATTATTTGTTTTTTGTTATATGTGCAATAAATGTGCTGGCTGTTAGCTGTTTCATACTATTTGGACCAAATTTCATTTTTATCCTCCCAAGAGTCGAACCTAGCCCTATATCTATTCAGAGTAATATAACACAAAGTTATACTGATAACTTTTGCCGTGTTACACTTTGTTGTGTGTTGGCTCTTCTTTCACTGTGGGTGTTGTGGAGGAGGAACGTGACACCGCATCTATGACTGAAATGGTGGCTGCACTAGAGCGCACTCACAAAATGGTGGCCACAACAACCGGTCACGTCATTACTGCCATTCGTGAGACAAGTCAAGTCACAACTGATCTTTGTGAGCCAAGTCAAGTCACAGTTGATCTTCGTGAGTCAAATCACGTCACAGCTGATCTTCCAGAGCCTCGTCATGTCTCAGCTGTTTATCCAGAGTCACGTCACATCACAGCTGATCATCCAGAGCCATGTCACATCACAGCTGATCATCCAGAGTCATGTCACATCACAGCTGATCATCCAGAGTCACATCACATCACAGCTGATCTTCCAGAGTCTTGTCGCATCACAGCTGATCATCTAGAGTCTTGCTTCCCTTGATGGGGATCACTTTATGGTGTGTTTGGGCTGCATATACCATCACAGAACCTCCCAAGGTGGAGGCACTCGCTTCAGCTCCTTGCATGGTGGTGGCGCCCAGTGATGCACTCTCAGCCTGTCGTGTTCCGGTCAAAGAGACCGTTACTGACTTCTCCCTGTTTCCTGATGTTACTGCTGTAGAACCTCCAGAGGTGGCGGCAACCACTGCAGAACCTCCAGAGGTGTCAGTGGTATCCATTTATAAACTCTCTGCCTGCCCAGCCAAGGCCAAGGAGGCCGTTTATGAGTTCTCAGTATGTCCTGTCGCGGTCAAAGGGACCATTGCTGAACTTCGTACCTGTCCTGTTAAGGAGAATGTTAACGAACTCTCCCTGTTTCCTGTTGATACTGCTGTAGAACCTCCAGAGGTGGTGGCATCCGCTGCAGAACCTCCAGAGGTATCAGTAGTATCCCTTTGTGAACTCTCTGCCTGTCCTGTCACGGCTATGGAGGCCGCCTATGAACCCTCATCCTGTCCTGTCACGGCTGTGGAGGCCGTCTGTGAACTCTCTGCCTGTCCTGTCACAGCTATGGAGGCCGCCTATGAACCCTCGTCCTGTCCTGTCATGGCTATGGAGGCCGTCTATGAACTCTCTGCCTGTCCTGTCACGGCTATGGAGGACGTCTGTGAATCCTCGTCCTGTCCTGTCACGGCTATGGAGGCTATCTGTGAATTCTCTGTCAAGCGACAGCTGAAAACTCATCTCTTTCGAAGCTACTTGACTTCATCATAAAAAAAAAAAAAACTCTTTATTTATTCCTTCTCTTCTAGCTTGTACTTATTTGAACAATGTCTAGAAACTTGGTATTACAGGCACTTCCTGTATCTGTTTGCCTCTTTAAGAAGAATCGCTTTATGTATCCCCCAATTGTAAGTCGCTTTGGATAAAAGCGTCTGCAAAATGACTAAATGTAAATGTAAATCTACAAACTCTCGTCCTGTTCTGAATCAGCCTTGGAGGCTGATTGTGATCTGTCTGTCTGTCTAGATGCTGATTTTGAACTCTCTGTTTTGCCCGTTTCTGTCAATCTGTCTGATCATGAACTGTCAGTCTGTCCAGGATCAACCTTTGAATCAGGTTTTGAATCGGTTGTCTGTCCCATTTCCCCTAATGAGGTTCACGCGAGTGACAATCATGCAGTGTGAATTATCAAAGATGCGATCTGAGGGAAACGGCGATGTGTCGCCGACGCCCGTGAAATATTTCGCCGATTTACAATCACGCTGTGTGAAAGGAGTTCTGACTGAAAAACACATCGGCGATGACCTACAGCCAATGAGAGACCAAGATACAGGGCAGCGGGAAGTTCGGGGAGGAGTTATATGAAACGTAGTTTGCGGACCAGTGTTGCCAAATCCGCGATTGCCGCCGGTTGTTTTTTATGTCAGCAGGTTGAAGCGACCCCAATAACATGATATTTAGGCCCTGGAATGTGAATTGTACCCCGCCAAAAAAAATTGTATTTTACCCCCCGAACGCGATTTTTACCGGGGGACCCCCTCGAAAGCAATTGGGCTATTTTCAGGCTAGTTTTGAGTAGTAATTGGGCGGGTTTTGTAGCGAAAACCTGGCAACCCTGCACCAGACAGAGCTGTCAGCGATTCTTCCTATTGTAAAGTCATGCAGTGTGTAACCTCCTGTCGTCGTTCCATCGTGCAGTGTGAACACCGCAACAATTGAATGCTACCCCAGATGGTCTTTCAGTGTGAAACCAACAGTGATGCGACATCTTTGAAAATAGTGCAGTGTGAACTCGGCAGTAGGTTGAACCATCTGCCTGTCCAGTTCCCAACAAGAAACCTGTTATCTGCTCCATTAGTCCAGTTGTGAGCCCAGAAACTGTAAATGCACTACATGTTTATCCCGTTAACCCTGTCACTGCCATAGAGACCATTCATGAACGGTCTGCTTGTTCTGTTTCTCCAAACGTGTCTGAACGGTCTGTCTTGCCAGTCCTAGTTAGGGAGTCTGTTTATGAACTGTTTTCCTGTCCAGTTCCAGTCAATGAGTAACATTTTGAACTGTCTGCCTGTCCGGGTCTAGTCAATGAGTCTGATTTTGAACTGTCTTCCTGTCCAGTTCAAGTCAATGAGTTAAATTTTGAACTGTCTGCCTGTCCCGTTTTGATCAGTGAGCTTGCTTATGAACTGTCTGCCAGTTGTCACCAAGGAAAAGATTGATGGACTTCTTGTGTTCCCTGCCTCGGTCCTTGAGACCGTATATGCTCTCTCTGTTTCTTGTGTCTCAGTTTTCCCTAGGTCCCAGTCTCTACCAGGGGTTTCTGCTCCACCGTGGTGGTCTTCTGTACCATCTGCTCCGCCGTGGTGGTCTTCTGTACAGTCTGCTCCGCCGTGGTGGTCTTCTGCTCTGCCTGTTCCATCTGCTCCGCCGTGGTGGTCTGCTGTCTGGCTCTGGTGGTCTTCAGCTCCGCCGTGGTGGTCTGCTGCTCAGTCTGCTCCGTCGTGGTGGTCTTTAGTTCCCATACTGCCGGATCTGTCCTGGTTTCCTGCTCTGCCAGCTCCACCCTGGCTCTCTGCTCTGCCTGGGCATCCTGCTCTGCTGGTTTTGCCTCAGTGAAAGCTATTGCACACATTATATAACACCCACTCAGATCCTGCTCAAGTCGCCGAGTATTGTTCTGCATTTATCACTCTCCTAGTGTTAGCTGCTTCACCGAGCCATTCCGTGTTTCTGTTTAGTCTCTAGTATTGTTTAGCGTTTCTCACTGTGATAGCTGATAGCTACTTTACGGAGCTTGCTCTAGTTTTCATAGTCTAGTCATAGTCTTGCCTTGCCTGTTTTCCTGGTTCCTGATTCTTGCCACATATCTTGGATTAACCCTTTGCTTGCTGTTTCGGACTGTGTTTGCTCCTCACCTGGATTTATGCTCACGTGTACGGATTACCCCACTTGTCAAGCCCTCTGGATTACGTTTGCTGTCATCTGACTCAAGCCCATTTAGGATTGCTCTTCTGCTCTCCTGTGCCATACCGGTTTTCTGTTGGTCGTCCCTGCCTGTGTTTTTGACTGTTTATTAATAAAAGCTTGCACATGGATCCGCATGCCTCTTGTCTCATCAGCTCCGTTACAAATGCAACGTTGCTAGATGATTTTGCTTAGGAACCTTCAGAAAAATTCAACTTGATTTTTCTCAGAACTGACTTTGCGGACTTCGTTGACTTCAAACAGGTGTAGCTCAGTCAATTTTCATCTGATTCCAACAAATCATATATAATTTTGAAGGTCTTTTTAATGAATGAGTATTCGAAAATGAAAATGACTCATTTTTGAGATTATTTTCATTGTGACTCATTTTGCCAGCACAGGTCACAAATTATTATTATTTTTTTTTTATTTGTGTTTATCAATACAATAAAATATTAATTATTCCACCTGTGTGTTAAAACTAAAGGGTAAGTTCACCCAAAAATGAACATTAGCTCATAAATTACTCACCCTCAAGTCATCCTAGGTGTATATGACTTTCTTCTTTCAGACAAATCCAGTTACATTAAAAAATGTCTTTGATCTTTCAAGCTGTTTAATGCCACCCAGCGGGTGTTGCATGCATCAGTCCAAAAGAAGTTAAATAAAAAGCACCCATCCATTAAAAAAAAGTGTCTCACACGGCTACGGGGGGTGAACAAAGGCCTCCTGTAGCGAATTTATGCGTTTTTGTAAGAAAAATATGCATATTCAAAACACAATAATCACTTTAATCTAGCTTGCGCTCACTGTTGTAAACGGAAGCAGTTCCGGGCGAATGACGTATGAGGTTCAATAAGTCACTCACAAATCTTTTGACAGTTCAATAATTTCTATTTGCTTTTTTGCGAAATATAGTTTATTTTTATGCCTTTTTGCAAGACATTGCATTGTTTCATACTTTTCATCTTCAGAAAGATCTTTCTTCCTCACCATATTGCATGAGAACTGTGACTTGCTTAATAATGTGGAACAACCTCTTTAAGTAGGGTTTCCATTTGCCCAAGAAGACCTGGCAAACTATTGAACAAACCTGTCTGAGATTGATACCAGTTACCTGAAATGTGAAAATCAAAACAAACAAAAATCTCTTTATTGTACCGAAATCCTATTGATATGTCACTTGCATAATATACTAACACCTGTAGTACTTATAGAACCTCAACCTCAATTGGACAATATTATTCGAATTCAACAACAAGCAGGCCCCTATGAACACTCTATGTGGCACCAAAGAGGGGCCAAAAACGGCACACAAGACATTTGGCGTACACATGAAGGACAAATTGTTGCACGAACTTCACTTTTGAATATTCTCATTTCAGATGCACATGGTTTTGACCATTGCGCAAGGGGGGAAGTGATAAGGAAAATTAAACAGCAAGGATATTGGTCTCCTTATTTACATACAAATGATGACTTTCCTAGGAATGACAGGCTTTAGTTCCGACTGGGTAGAAGACTATGCAGTAAAGACAGGGCCGTTGAGAGAAATGATGAAACAAGCAGGATTACAACATTTAAGCAATCCATTAAAATGGAACACAGATGCATTACTAGCATTTGAGACTATAAAAAAAGAACTACAAAAGGCTCCTTCCCTCGGAAATCCTGAATACAATAAACAATTTCATCTGTATGTCGCAAATAGAGTTGATGGTTATGCATCAGCTGTATTGATGCAAGAGACTTGTAGTGGAAGGAAAAAACAGCCTATAGCTTATTACAGTACAAAGTTGGACAATGTAGCACAAGGTTACCCACCATGTTACCAACAAGGCCTTGCAGCAGTATACTATGCATATGAGAAAGCATCTACCATAACCATGGGGTACCCAGTAACTATTTATACTCATCACAAAATTGTGGAGTTAATAGAACAAGGGAAATTTGTTCTGACACAAGCTCGAATTCTGGCCTATTCCTCGCTACTCACATATCCAGATGTTACCATTAAACGATGCCAGACGGTTAATCCAGCTTAATTAATTCCTTTGGCTTTTGAAGGAAAACCCCATGATTGTGTGAATGAGTCATTGGCATTTACTAGATTACGACCAGATCTTGAATCAACACCCATCCCTGAAGCAGAAGTCACTTATTTTGTAGATGGTTCTAGCTTTAGAGACCATGAAGGAAATCATACAGGATATTCAGTAGTGAAGAAAGACAAAGAAGAATTTGTACCTGTAGTATCACAACATTGTGTGCAGCCTTGCTCTGCTCAATTAGCAGAATTAAAAGCTCTCACAGCTGCATGTCAATTAGCAAAAGGACAAAGAGCCAATATTTTCACTGATTCAGCATATGCTCATGGTGTATGTCACTTGTTTGGAGCAGTATGGAAACAAAGAGGTTTTAAAAAAAGTGACGGGACTCCCATACAACATGCTGAACAAATAGGTCAATTAATTTCTGCTATGATGATGCCAAAACGACTAGCAATAATCAAGTGTCAGGCTCATAAAAAAGGAAATGATTACATCATTAAAGGAAATAATGCAGCAGATTTGGAAGCTAAAAAAGCCTCAGGGTGTCAGGTAGCAGTACTAACACCTGTAGTACTTATAGAACCTCAACCTCAAATTATTCGAATTATTCGAATTCAACAGCAAGCAGGCCCTTATGAACATTCTATGTGGCACCAAAGAGGAGCCACACAATACACACAATACATCTGGCGTACACATGAAGGACAAATTGTTGCACCAACTTCACTTTTGAATATTCTCATTTCAGATGCGCATGGTTTTGACCATTGCGCAAGGGGGGAAGTGATAAGGAAAATTAAACAGCAAGGATATTGGTCTCCTTATTTACATGCAATGGTAAATTAATTTTTGTCCACATGTGAAATTTGTGCCAAAAACAATGTGAGAAAAGGAATAACATAGGCCATAGGCCATATACCAGTACCAGAAGGACCATTTAAGCATCTGGTAATGGATTATGTGGATATCGAGTACAAGGAGGCAGTATCATCAGCAGATCAGGGAGCAGGAACAGTGATTAAATTTCTAACAAGAGAAGTAATTCCGAGATTTGGAATACCATCAGAAATAAGTTCAGATAATGGATCGGCATTCATACAAAAAACTGTAAAACAAGTACTGCAACAATTAAGAATAAAGCAGAGACTAGGGTGTGTCTACCATCCAGAATCACAAGGGATCGTAGAGAAATTGAATGGAACCCTCAAGGCCAAACTTAACAAAATATGTGAAAGTACTAAGCTTAACTGGATTGATGCTTTACCTCTTGCACTAATGAGTTATCGCATGCAAACTAACGGGAACACTCACTTAACACCACATGAAATGCTAACGGGTGGACCCATGCCTGTGCCATATTGTAGAGGTCCCTACAAAGGACCTCCTCTAGAGCAATTGCAAATCTTATATGAAATATACACCCAACTGGGAGTCACAAACATTGACAAATGATGGAGATTATAGTACCTCAACTGAGGATGAAGAAGAGGTATAAAGACGAGACTTAGTAAGTCTCAAAGAGGGGAATATGTGGAAGATTTTTATAGGTCAAAATATGAATTGTTCAAGTATAATCCTTATGAATATAACCATTAATATATCAAGTTATTTTACTATTATAATCATCTATGTGCCTGTGTGCAGACAGGCCTGGATAGGAATGGTATAGAAGTTTGTATGAGGGGCAGACATATGGTGGGGCTGCATGTCCTGTTTTGACATAAGACAAAATATATGATGGGGCCTTTACTTTCACGGAACATAAAATTAAGGCTTCCTGTCTACGTCTTGGTAGCAGACTGGAAACACAGCCAAAAAAAGGTAAACCATAACAAATATATATGAAATATATTGAACACGCCTAGAGGAAAAACAGTATAAAAGACTGTCCAGACACAGACTCGGGAGATTTTCTGCAGATCATCTCTAGACTGCATTATCTCTCTGATAATAAAAGTCTATTTTTCTGGCATCAAAACCCAAGTGTTCAAGAGTGATTCTTCATAGAAACGGCAAGAGCCACCACACTAGCCAGCCATATAAATGCAAGGCAGTAAGTTCATTGGCTGCATATGCAGCATGAGCCAATCAGCTTGTGCCAAGTCGTTTAACCCTCTGTGGTCGACAAACGCGGATACGCATTTTGTGGCATCTTCTCCTGATAACACCGAAAATAACTTAAATTACACTTTCAGTTTTGATCGTACAGATAAGAGCAATACATCAATCGAATCTGTAAAGGGTCTACTTTTATTTGTATACACACATAATAACAACAAAACTTTGTGCATTGAATAACAAAATGCGAACCTGGGTGCTGTACCCTTAGGTTTATTTAACTAATGACCTAAATAACTATGTGTGTCTGAGCTAATAGCTCAAACTTACCTAGGTAATGTGCACTATGTGTGTCATTAACAAACAGGAATCACACTGCAGGCTGATAGATGAAGTAACCCCCAGCAACCACCTGACTCAGGGTCGGGCGGCCTGAGCACATAGTTTTAAATTTGTCATTCAAGAGTTGTAATTTTTTTTTCAATTAACGTTCACCAACGTTACCTCAATGGAAATACTTACCTTTAACTTATTAATAAGCTAACAAAATATTTGGCGAATTTGGCATGGTGCTGCTAATATTATTTCTAACCTTGCATCTGAAATGCTATGCATTCTATACAATTTGCTAACATTGCGATCTGAATACCTATGCATACTGCTGCACAAAAGTACTTAGAATTGCTACTGCCCCTTTATTAAATAACCAAACAACCAATTAATGCTTATTTTGCTTTGAAGAGACCTATTTTGCTTTCCTTACCTGTTGGTGGCAGACGGTGGGAGTTTTGCGTCACTCCCCCATGTTAATTAATTAATGATAATTAGGGGTGTAGACTATATAAGGACTTCAGGTTGTTCATTGAGGTTAGCACTCCCGGAGGGATAGTTCTCCCAGGAGCAGCGCTTGACCAGAATGTGACATCTCTCTGATTCATATGATTTTTATACGCTTCTTGTATCATTTTGAACCTGATTTTGTTACTGTTATTTTTGTTGTTATTTCTTTTGTTTCTTTATTTTTTCCTAGGCTTATGTTTGCTCTTTGGGCTTAATGTTATATTTGTTAAAGAAAATAAATCAATTTGTACTGATTGAACGGTGGTGTGTGATCTCTCTTATGTTGTGGCTTGTAACGAGCTGGCCGTAACATAAAATTGGGGGCTCGTCCCGAATATATATGATGTTTTCAGTGTTCACCTGTGTAAATGAGCACACTTCAGGTATTTAGAGTGTTCTCAGCTGGGTTTATAATCCTTCCATCGGGACACTATTTGTTATTTTTGTTTGTTGTTTTGCCTTTCTTATTTTTGAAGGTTATTCTGGGCGGAGGTTTTAAAATCTCTGTCGGGGGTACGCTTCTGGCTTTTGGTTTAAATGTACCAATTGTCCCAGAGTTTAACGTTTAAATGCCGCCTCGAGCCCGGTACACCTTTGAAGTTTAGGTAGGTTTAGTTAGTTTTGTTTAGTTTATAGTTAGGAGCTGAAGTCTCATTTTCATTTAAGGTGACACTGTTTGCTGTTTTCCGGGTCCATGTTTGTTATGCCTGCCAAGAGTATGAAGATCATGTAGGGAGCGACTTGTGGTAAGTTTTCATCTATCTTGTAACTGGGCGGGGTTTGCAACTGGAGCGTGTTATGCTGCGACGATCCCTGGCGAAGTGGCTTATGGGATTTGGAGTTTCAACATTGTAGTTTATAGTGGCGTTCTCACATTTGTTTTGTTCTGTGTTAGCCCAACTCTTATTGTACCAAAAATGTCTTCGGTAGTCGAAGATTTCTTCGCGTTTCCTTCAGAAATATTACTGGAGAGATGCACAAAGGAAGAATTGGTGCAGATTGCAGAGCGTTTTAGAGTGGAGGTAACGAGTAACGACAAGAAGCTTAAAGAAACTCTGATGAACACTGAGAAGCGTACTTTACGCGGGGTGTTTTAGAGGTAAGAGCTGA